>NC_134405.1:130716225-131016225 GCF_038048845.1 Mixophyes fleayi
TGGTAACATGGTAGACTGATGAGCAGTAATAAAAGGAGGAGAAAGTTCCAAAGTGCATTAGCACACAGGTAGCATACAGCAGACCAATATATGACAACTGGATAAAGTCTATGGAAGGACCAATCAATAATCCAGCAGGAGGGTCAGCGACTCGCAGCTATACTTCAGAGGCACTATAGGCTTTAGTCCTAATAGGTACCATGCAAAATAGTAGGGTAAGCTGCTCCTGACATATGTTCCCGCTGGTAAGTGTAAAGACTTGTGCAGATGCTGGTATAATACTAGATAGTGTGGAGCGGTCTGTGACCGGTAAGTCTCACCACTGATATGGAGAGACGACTTGTCCAGATGCAGGTATGTTACCAGGTAGCGTAGGGTGGTCTGCGACTAGCAAGTTGTACCACTGATATGGAGAGACGACTTGTCCAGGTGCAGGTATGTTACCAGGTAGCGTAGGGTGGTCTGCGACTAGCAAGTTGTACCACTGATATGGAGAGAAGGCTTGTCCAGGTGCAGGTATGTTCCACAGCAAACAGAGAGCACGAGTAGAAACCGGAAACGCCTCGGAGTCACAAGGGAATGAGAACCAAGGACTAGGGATGTGCACCGGCGACTTTTGAGGTCTCGTGTTTTGTGTTTTGGATCCGGATTTTCATTATTTTTGGGGTTCGGATTTGTCTCGCAAAACACTTGACGAAAGGTCTCGGTTCGGATTTAAGGTTTTGGATTCGGATTTTTTTTGAAAAAAACATAAAAAGTTTAAAAATCAAGTTTTTGGGCTTATTTTCACTCCTACGCTATTATTACCCTCAATAACATTCAATAACAAGCATTTCCACTAATTTACAGTGTATTCTGAACACCTCAAAATATAGTTATTAGTCCAAAACGTTGCAACGAGGTATCTTTCTGGACTGCGTAGAGGAGTGGGTCACCACAATATATATAATAAGAAAACCATCAACTTGTATGATTCGCAGCAATAAATGTACCTGGACTGCGTAGAGGAGTGGGTCACCACAATATATATAATAAGAAAACCATCAACTTGTATGATTCGCACCAATAAATGTATCTGGACTGCGTAGAGGAGTGGGTCACCACAATATATATAACAAGAAAACCATCAACTTGTATGATTCGCACCAATAAATGTACCTGGACTGCGTAGAGGAGTGGGTCACCACAATATATATTAAAAACCCTGAACTTGTATGATTCGCACCAATAAATGTACCTGGACTGCGTAGAGGAGTGGGTCACCACAATATATATTAAAAACCCTGAACTTGTATGATTCGCACCAATAAATGTACCTGGACTGCGTAGAGGAGTGGGTCACCACAATATATATTAAAAACCCTGAACTTTTATGATTCGCACCAATAAATGTACCTGGACTGCGTAGAGGAGTGGGTCACCACAATATATATTAAAAACCCTGAACTTGTATGATTCGCACCAATAAATGTACCTGGACTGCGTAGAGGAGTGGGTCACCACAATATATATTAAAAACCCTGAACTTTTATGATTCGCACCAATAAATGTACCTGGACTGCGTAGAGGAGTGGGTCACCACAATATATATTAAAAACCCTGAACTTGTATGATTCGCACCAATAAATGTACCTGGACTGCGTAGAGGAGTGGGTCACCACAATATATATTAAAAACCCTGAACTTGTATGATTCGCACCAATAAATGTACCTGGACTGCGTAGAGGAGTGGGTCACCACAATATATATTAAAAACCCTGAACTTGTATGATTCACACCAATAAATGTACCTGGACTGCGTAGAGGAGTGGGTCACCACAATATATATTAAAAACCCTGAACTTGTATGATTCGCACCAATAAATGTACCTGGACTGCGTAGAGGAGTGGGTCACCACAATATTATTAAAAAACCCTACACAGGTCTGAATTCCACCCGAAAAGTTTATGGACTGCGTAGTGTAGTGTTCCCCACAATATTATTTAAAATTTTTGCAGCAACAGTCAACGTTGTTTAATATCTGATACACCTCTATCTGGACTGCATAGTGGAGTGGCCCCGGTACCCAATTTGGTACCGGGGCCACAATACCTCCTCCAAACATGGTACAGACCATTCGTCATTGAGATCCCATCAAGTATGTTAAAGACAGACAGGGTCGAAGTGTTATTGGTTGACTTTGTAAACCAAAAAACTGTCCCTCTTGCACATAGTCGTGCAATGAAGACTGACTTTTTCATTTAAAGGCACCATCTTTCAAGTGTAGTGTTTGTAAGTCTAAATCATATTATACTTTTGGTAAAATTGGTTTATTTTGTTCCTCTTTATGGTAACTACTAATAGAATTAAAGTATTAAATAGAAGCGGCAGTTCCTCTTTATGGGAATTAGTAATAGAATTAAAGTATTAAATAGAATTAAAATATTAAATAGAGTGGTATAGAGTTGTAGTGTGGTATAGATAGAGTGGTCCCCACAATATAATAATAAAACCCTCAACTGGTCTGAATTCCACCAAACAAGTATCTGGACTGCGTAGTGGGGTGGCCCCGGTACCCAATTCGATACAGGGGCCACAATAAAATAAATACACCCTCAACTGGTCTGAATTCCACCAAACAAGTATCTGGACTGCGTAGTGGGGTGGCCCCGGTACCCAATTTGATACCGGGGCCACAATACCTCCTCCAATTTCCAAGTGTAGTGTTTATAACATCTTAACACTACACTAATTCTAGCACGTCAAAACTTCTTGTTTTAAATAATGACAGGACATTTAACTTTTGATTTAATTTATTGAATTTGTTGGCATTTTCTTTTACTTTTTGAACATGGCAAACGACTGTTGAATGGTCACATAATGCCAAAAAAAAAGTTGCAAGATGGAATTGTCCTTGGGCCCTCCCACCCACCCTTATGTTGTTGAAATAGGACATGCACACTTTAACAAACCAATCATTTCAGCGACAGGGCCTACCAAACAACTGTGGCTGAAATGATTGGTTTGTTTGGGCCCCCACACCAATAAAACAATTCATCTCTCCCTGTACAAACTAAACAGGCTCTACTGAGGAAAGATGTCGTCCTTATCCTCAACCTCTGATTCCTCTCCCCCTACAGTGTGTACTTCCTCCTCCTCACACATTATCAATTCGTCCCCGCTGGACTCCACAACCACAGTCCCTCTGTACTGTCTGGAGGGCAGTGCTGTACTTCATTGAGGAATTGATTATTCATTTTTATAAACATCATTTTTTCAACGTTGTGAGGAAGCAACCTCCTTCGCCGCTCACTGACCAGGTTCCCCGCTGCACTAAAAACTCTTTCCGAGTACACACTGGAGGGGGGACAACTCAGTTAAAAAATAGAGCCAGTTTGTACAGGGGCTTCCAAACTGCCTTTTGGAGTTCTACCACGTCACTACCTCTAGTTAATTTAGATTGCAAGGCTTGTAAATATAAATACTTTGAAGATAAAAAAAAGCAGGCTGCACAGACTGTGGAGCTAGAAAGTGAAATTAAATGGACCACGTTACTTTGGTGGCTATCTATGCCCCCCCCCCCCCCCCCGCCCTACACTTGTAGTTGAATATAAATAAAGCAGCCTGCATAGACTGTAGAACTAGAAATTCAAATATACAAAGAAATGGACAAAGGCAGTTTGGTATCTGTCTGCATCAGATCCCCTCTCCACTAGGAGTAAAACAGAAAACTTTTCAGCCGTTATATAATCTAGAATATAAATAGAAATTGAGAAAGGCAATTTGGTATCTGTCTGCATCATAATCATCAACATCCTCCTCAGCGCCAGCTACATCAATATCCTCCTCCCAGTGTACAACATTCACACCTTCATTAGCCAAATCTGTAACTGGACTGTGGGTGATCCTTCCAGCATATGCAGAGGGCGTGCTGCAAATGCTGGATGGAGTCACCTCTTCCCGTACAGTGATGGGAAGGTCAGGGTTCACAACCAACAACACCCTTGGACTCGCCTTGGGGATTTGTGATGTCATCTGTTTAGAAGGCAGAGTTCTTTGCTGTTTTGTTGTTGTTGCTGACAGCATAACTCTCTTACATTTTTTGTAGGGGGGGGGAGGAGGGCTTTGATCCTTAGATGAAGCTGGACCACTAGTCATGAACACGGGCCAGGGCCTAAGCCGTTCCTTGCCACTACGTGTCGTAAATGGCATATTGCCAACTTTACGTTTCTCCTCAGATGATTTTAAGTTTCTCTTTTTGCTATTTTTTGAGAACTTGGGCTTTTTAGATTTTACATGCCCTGTACTAGGAGATTGGGCATCGGGCTTGCCAGACGACGTTGATGGCATTTCATCGTCTATGTCATGACTAGTGGCAGCAGCTTCAGCATTAGGAGGAAGTGGGTCTTGATCTTTCCCTACTTTATCCTCCAAATTTTGGTTTTCCATTATATGTAGCACAAGAGAGCGTACCCCTAAGCCACACACACTCGGCAAAGCCTTTAAAAATTATATGCGGCACAGGAGAGTACCACTGGACTTTTACTGCTGAATGTGTGAACTTGGTAATATTGCAGTACCAATGGGCTTATATACTGCTGGATTGGCTTTGCAAATTTGGTTATAATTATTTTTTTTTAAAATTTTTTATTTTAATTTTTTTTATAACTTTTTTTTTATTTTTTAAAAACTTGGGAATAATGGGGAAATAACTATGCCCTTAGAAGCACAGAGCACAGGACACAGCACCACTGGACTGAACAGGACACAGCGCAGGACCCAGCAGCACTACTGAACTCAGCAGGACAGAGCACAGGACACAGCACCACTGGACTGATACTCCAGAATGTGTGAACTTTGTAATATTGCAGAACCACTGGACTTTTACTGCTGAATGTGTGAACTTGGTAATATTGCAGTACCAATGGGCTTATACTGCAGGACTGGTTGTGCAAATTTTGTTGTAATTAAAAAAAAAAAATGTAATTATTTTTTTGTATTTTTTTTAAATAACTTTTTTTTATTTTTTTAAACACTTTGGAATATTGGGGAAATAACTATGCCCTTAGAAGCACAGAGCACAGGACACAGCACCACTGGACTGAACAGGACACAGCACAGGACCCAGCAGCACCACTGACCTCAGAAGGACAGAGCACAGGACACAGCACCACTGGACTGAGCACAGCACAGCACTGCACAGAACTTAACTGAACAGCACAGAACTTAACTGAACAGCACGAGATATAGCAGGACAGAGGACCACCTAACACACCCTCCCTCTACCCTGATCAATGCCCGAGTGAAGATGGCGGCGACTAGCGGGGGAATTTATAGGATCCGAGTATCGCGAGATCCGACAACGGGATTATGAGTCAGAGCCTCAGTTTCAGATTTGAATTTGGCGCCAATACCCGGATCTGTCTCGGATCCGACTCGGATCGGCAACGTTCGGGTGGGCTCGGATTTCATAAATCCGAGTGCGCTCATCTCTACCAAGGACAGGCAACGGTAATAGAGTAACAGGTGCCTCAAGTAGTGAGAGGTGATTGATTGACCAATGAGACTATGAGCAAGGTTTTAACAGTCCGTGGTTTCTACACATGCGCAATCCTTGGTCAAGATGGCTGACGGCCGCGGCGTAGAACAGGCGCCGGCAAGAGAGAGACCCATGTCCCAAACCAGAGGCACTCACCGTCCGTTGAGTGACAGTACCCCCCCTTTTAAAGGTGGGCACAGAACACTTGGAACCGGGTTTGCCCGGATATTTGGTATAAAACTTTTTTAGAAGAGCTGGAGCATTAAGGTCATCCGCACGGATCCAAGAGCGCTCCTCCGGACCAAAGCCTTTCCAATACACCAAAAAACGAAGACCTCCTCTAGATATTTTAGAATCAAGTCAAAATCTGGAGACAAACTGTACTCCTCTATCCGAAACAATTTCAGACGGACATCCATGAATTCGAAAAATTTCTTTGATAAAATGATCAGCCACTGTAGAGGAAGAAGGTAACCCTATCAAAGGGACAAAATGAGCCATCTTAGAGAATCTATCGACTACCACCCAAATGGTATTACATTTTTTGCTGAGAGGAAGATCAGTAACAAAACCCATACTTATATGGGTCCATGGTTTGGAAGGAATAGGTAGTGGTTGAAGTAATCCCGCCGGTGTTCTACGGGAAGACTTAAATTGGGAACAAACATCACAAGTGGCCACAAACTCCTTGACATCTTTCCTAATAGATGGCCACCAGTAACTCCGAGAGAGAATCTCTAATGTTTTTCGTACTCCAGAATGCCCAGCAAAACGAGAGGAATGATACCATGACAGAATCTTCTTTCGAAGAAGTGGTGGCACAAAGGTTTTTCCAAACGGTAGAACATTGGTGGAAGAAGCAGATAAACTCACACATTTAGGATCAAGTATAGGACGATCAAAACAATCTTCAATATCGGAGGAAGGAACAACCGCCCGAGACAATGCATCCCCTTTTTTATTCTTGGAAGCAGGTTAGAAGGTTATAATTAAATCAAAGCGAGAGAAAAAAAGTGACCATCTTGCTTGTCGGGGGTTCATACATTGAGCTGACTGCAGATAGAGAAGATTTTTGTGGTCAGTAAATATAGTCAAGGGGTGACGAGCACCCTCCAGCAGGTATCTCCATTCCTCTAAAGCCACTTTAATGGCCAATAGCTCCTTATCCCTGATAGTATAATTCTTCTCAGCAGGTAATAGACTTCGAGAATAAAAAGCACAAGGATGGAATTTCTTTTGTACCGATCTCTGAGATAGAATGGTCCCTAGTCCAACATTAGAGGCATCCACCTTCAGGAAGAATGGAAGAGTCACATCAGGTTGTCGAAGAATAGGAGCAGTTGAGAACGCCTTCTTGAGGAACTGAAATGCTTAAAGAGCCTCAGGAGGCCATTGCTTGGTATTAGCACCCTTACGGGGAAGAGCCACTATAGAAGAGACAATGGAAGAAAATCCTTGAATGAAACGTCGATAATAGTTAGCAAATCCTAAAAAGCGTTGAAAAGCTCTGAGTGTAGTTGGCTGGGGCCAATGTAAAACTGCATTCACTTTCTCCAGATCCATTTCTAGGCCTACTCCTGACACAATATATCCTAAGAAAGGAATCTGGGATAATTCAAAGGAACATTTCTCCAACTTACAAAATAGTAAATTTATACGAAGTCTAGAAAGAACCTCTGCCACGTGCTGTCGATGAGATGAAATATCTTGAGAAAATAACAATATGTCATCTAGGTAGACAACAACACAAACATATAACAAGTCCCGGAAAATCTCATTCACAAATCCCTGGAAGACAGCTGGGGCATTACATAACCCAAATGGCATGACAAGATATTTATAGTGTCCATCCCTGGTGTTAAAAGCTGTCTTCTATTCATCTCCGGCCTTAATCCAAATTAAGTTATAAGCACCACGAAGATCCAGCTTGGTGAATATCCGAGCTCCCTTGATGCGGTCAAAAAGTTCAGTAATTAACGGAATAGGGTAACGATTTTTGATGGTTATGGCATTGAGACTTCGATAATCTATACAAGGCCTTAATGAACCGTCCTTCTTCTTAACGAAAAAGAAACCCGCTCCAGCGGGGAAAATGGACGGCTGAATAAACCCACAATGGAGATTTTCCTTGACATAGTCGGACATCGCTTGAGTCTCTGGTAACGAGAGAGGGTAAACACGACCCTTTGGAGGATTCTTACCAGGTTGTAAGTCTATTGGACAATCCCAAGCCCGATGAGGCGGAAGACGTTCTGACTGGGCTTTATCAAATACATCAGCAAATGAAGCATACTGTGGAGGAAGACCAGGCAAACAAGGTGCTATAGAGGATTTATTTATTTTCACGGGAACAACTTGAGTCAGACATCTATGATGACAAGCTGGAACCCAGGAAATCACTTGCGGAATGTTCCAATCAATTTGTGGAGAATGGAGTTGAAGCCACGGAAGGCCAAGTACAATAGGACTAGTGGTAACAGGGAGAATCAAAAAATAAATTTGCTCTTGGTGTAAGACCCCGATTTGAAGGGTTAAAGGAATAGTACGTTGAGTAATAATTCCATTGATAATTCGTGAACCATCTATGGCCATGACGGCAATAGCTGTTTTTAAAGGAGTCACTGGTAAGGACCACTGACACACTAGGGAACTTGAAATAAAACTCCCAGCAGCTCCAGAGTCCAGAAGTGCTTGAGTTGTAAAAGACCTAGTGGAAGTAGAAACAGTAACAGCAAATAAACAAGTTTTAGAATCCAAATGACATGGAGAGGATTCCAGGGACCCCAACCTTACCTCTCCAGAACAGGTTAGGGCCTCGCGTTTCCTGACTTTTTAGGACAAAAGTTCAGCATATGATTAGGATCAGCACAATAGATAGAGTTTATTCTTTAATCGTCGTTCCCTCTCCTCTGGAGTCAATCTAGAACGTCCCACCTCCATGGGTTCTATTGGTGGTGAGGAATGATGAAATCTGGATGCCAAGCGGACAGGTATTTTAGATAAAGACTCCCTTTCAGAATTTCTTTCTCGGAATCTCATGTCCACTCGGTTACACACAGATATCAAAGCATCCAAAGAAGAAGGTAACTCTTGTGAGGCCTATACGTCTTTAATCTTGTCAGCAAGACCCTGCCAGAAGGCAGCGATCAATGCCTCATTGTTCCATTGGAGTTCAGAGGCAAGTGTGCGGAATTGGATTACATACTGTGCTACTGAACGAGATCCTTGGCGTAATCGAAGAATGCTAGAGGCAGCAGATATAACACGACCAGGTTCTTAAAAAATTCTTCGGAAAGTGGAAATAAACATGGCACTATCCTCCAATAGAGGGTCATCTCTTTCCCACAGAGGGGAGGCCCATGCCAGAGCCTGTCCAGAAAACAAAGAAATTAGATAGGCCACTTTAGAGCGATGAGTAGGGAAATTTTGAGGTTGGAGCTCGAAATGAATGGAGCACTGATTGAGAAAGCCCCTACAAGCTTTCGGGTCTCCATCAAATTTTGAAGGAGTAGGCAGGTGTAGAGCAGAAGCAGTAGACGCCTGGGATGGCACTGGGAGCGAAGAAGACACTGGAGGATTAACAGTAGAGGATACATTTTGCACAGGGTCTCCCCGAGAAACTAGAGTCTGGAAACATTGAAGTAATTGTTGCTGACAAACATCTTGTTGTTCAATCCGAGTAACCAGGTGCTGCAACATGTCCTTAGCTGTTGGTTCTGATCCTGGGTCTGTCATGGCCTGTTCTTACTGTCACGGGCACTAGGAGTTTTACCCAGAATTCACCAGGTGGAATTTCACTTTACCAGAGGCGCGGAGTCTAACACAGTGACTGGTCTTCTCTAAGAACTCCCGCAAGAGAGTATGGTTTTAGCGGCTGCCACTGTGCAGGTCGCGGCCCTCTGGGAAGTGTGGTGAATATACGGAACTGTACAACCAAATAGGAAAGAGAATGTCAATGATATAAATGCAGAGTCTCTGAACAATGGAAGCAATGGTAACACGGTAGACTGATGAGCAGTAATAAAAGGAGGAGAAAGTTCCAAAGTGCATTAGCACACAGGTAGCATACAGCAGACCAATATATGACAACTGGATAAAGTCTATGGAAGGACCAATCAATAATGCAGCAGGAGAGTCAGCGACTCGCAGCTATACTTCAGAGGCACTATAGGCTTTAGTCCTAATAACAGGTACCATGCAAAATAGTAGGGTAAGCTGCTCCTGACATATGTTCCCGCTGGTAAGTATAAAGACTTGTGCAGATGCTGGTGTAATACTAGATAGCGTGGAGCAGTCTGTGACCGGTAAGTCTCACCACTGATGTGGAGAGAAGACTTGTCCAGGTGCAGGTATATTACCAGGTAGCATAGAGTGGTCTGCGGCTGGCAAGTTGTACCACTGATATGGAGAGAAGACTTGTCCGGGTGCAGGTATGTTACAAGGTAGCGTGAAGTGGTCTGCGGCTAGCAAGTTGTACCACTGATATGGAGAGAAAACTTGTCCAGGTGCAGGTATGTTATCAGGTAGCGTAGAGTGGTCTGCAACTAGCAAGTTGTACCACTGATATGGAGAGACGACTTGTCCAGGAGCAGGTATGTTACCAGGTAGCGTAGAGTGATCTGCGACTAGCAAGTTGTACCACTGATATGGAGAGACGACTTGTCCAGGTGCAGGTATGTTACCAGGTAGCGTAGGGTGGTCTGCGACTAGCAAGTTGTACCACTGATATGGAGAGAAGGCTTGTCCAGGCGCAGGTATGTTCCACAGCAAACAGAGAGCATGAGTAGAAACCGGAAACGCCTCGGAGTCACAAGGGAATGAGAACCAAGAACAGGCAACGGTAATAGAGTAACAGGTGCCTTAAGTAGTGAGAGGTGATTGATTGACCAATGAGACTATGAGCAAGGTTTTAACAGTCCGTGGTTTCTGCACATGCGCAATCCTTGGTCAAGATGGCGGACAGGCGCCGACAAGAGAGAGAGAGACCCATGTCCCAAACCAGAGGCACTAACCGTCCGGTGAGTGACAAGGAGCAGTCGGAAGCTGATGCTTCTGTGTTTCTGATGGGAATCCAGAATCCAAAATCCTTTCCAAGTATGAGACCTGCAGCAGATTCTTAGTCAATGCTGGTGTGTCAGATACAGCAAATGGAGGAACTAAAAGATCCCTGCAGGAGATCCATAAGAAACAAAAAATTTTTCAGTGATCCCAGGAGCAAAAGCGGGAGAGAGAGAGCGAAGGTGGGAGAGAGAGCGTGGAAGAGTCGAAGAGAGAGAGAGAAAGCGAGAGCAGAAGAGAGAGAGAAAGTGAACGGAAGAAAGAGAAAGAGAGTGGAAGAGAGAAAGCTAGCGGAAAAGAGAGTGAGAGCGAGTGAGAGAAAGTGAGCGAGAGAGTGGAAGAGAGAGAGAGAGAGTGTGAGTGGAAGAGAGAAGAGAAGAAAAACTAAAACAGATTTTTTATAAGTTAAGAGGTTTTGAAAATGCCATGAACTGTTTTCACACTATACTGTCTAAAATATGCAAAAAATTATGTATTTAAACTGTATTATCTCCTTTACGTGTCCGGGAACTATGGAAACCTTCCAAGGTCCAAAATATTTTCCACATGCATTAGCTTTGTTGGCATTGAAATAAAGCATTGCCCAGAAATTGATAAAAAGTATTTGAATAACAATAACAAAGCTTAGCATTCACTCAAAGCACTATAGAGAAAGTAGAAGCTGCTCAAGTTTTGCTGAATAGTTTGAGAGTAGAGAGCGGGAAAGAGAGTGGAAGAATGGAAGAGAGAGAGAGAGAAAGCGGAAGAGAGAGAGCAGAAGAGAGAGAGAATGCAGGCGGAAGAGAGTGAGAAAAGGAGAGGAAGAGAGAGAGAGCGTGAGAGAGAGCTAGAGCGCAAGAGAGAGTGGAAGAGAGAGAGAGCGTGGAAGAGAGAGATAGTGTGAAGAGAGAGAGAGAGAAGAAAAACTAAAACATATTTTCTATGGTAAGAGGTTTTGAAAATGCCATGAACTGTTTTCACACTGTACTAAAATATGTAAAAAATTATGTATTCAAACTGTATTTTCTCCTTTACATGTCCGGGAACTATGGAAACCTTCCAAGGTTGCCTGTTACACAATTTCACACAAGACAACTACCCCCGGACCAACATTATTGTGTGACAGGATCATTTAGCTTATGAGTCACCCTACCTTTGCAGTCTGGCTGGGCCAAGATGCAAAATGTATACTTAACCTCATGTGTCAATCTCCCATTGTCCCATAGATTGTAAGCTTGCGAGCAGGGCCTTCTCACCTCTTTGTCTGTTTTACCCAGTTTGTTTATTAGTTTATTACATTTGTCCCCAATTGTAAAGCGCTACGGAATATGTTGGCGCTATATAAATAACTGATGATGATAACTGATGATGAAGGTCCAAAATATTTTCCACATGAATTACCTTTGACTGCATTCAAATAAAGCGTTGCTCAGAAATTGCTAAAAAATTATTTTAATAATAATAACAAAGCTTAGCCTTCACTCAATGCGCTACAGAGGAAGTAGAAGCCCAAGTTTTCTGAAGAGTTTGAGAGTAGAGAATATATATATATATATATATATATATATATATATAAATGCCTAGTGGCGTGTATGAAAAAAAAAAAAAACAAGCTGCAGCGCCACCTGCTAGGCAGAGTTATACACTGACCTATATATTTCTTGAAGGAGAAGTGACAGTTGGGAGTGGTTGGTGGTTGCCGGGGGTGACAGTGGGGAGTTTTTAAACACCTTAAGTAGCTTGATGAAGGATGTGGCGATGAAGATGAAGGATGAGGTGATGGAGAAAAATGATGAGGTGGTGACATGTGGACAAAACCACGTTAAAAAAGGGCGCTTGCGTCGGGAAGTAACGCTCTTCCCGAGGAGGCCCGGGCTAGGTCCAAATGCATGACAAGAACCTTTTTAACACCTTAAGTAGCTTGATTTGACTAGAATGCATGAGTATCATGCACGGGTTAACATATATATATATATATATATATATATATATATATATATATTATATTTTTATCAGTTTCACCAATGGATAAAATCTTTCCAATAATGATATAAATTAGCATACCGTGAATGTTGGACTACACCTTTACTATGTTTTTTGCTTACTGTGAACACAAGCATGCAAAGACATAGCTACCAACTTTCTATTGTTGTCCTCCGGGAGATCCTGGAGGGTGGGAGGTGTGTGGTGGGAGGGAGGAGCAGGGCAAGACAAATCGCTGCATTTTGGCTCCACCCCTGCAACAAAACCTTCATTTTGTCGCAGGGTGGGGCCAATGTGTCGCGATTTGCAACAAATCGCGTCATTTAGGTTCCCAAAGGGCAGATTGCGGTAGAATTGCCTGTTCTCTTGGGAGCATGTAGTTAAAATAAGATGCAAAGGTTACCCTTATACTCATGAATCTGGTTCCTATGACTTTTTTTGTACAGTGAGGGAACTCACCATGTGATAAGCTTTCTTACCAATTTACCATTTTGTGAGTCACCTTCGACCTACAGGACATTAACAATTGGCATGGTTATAATTTAATAATACTATGGTTATGATCAATAATTGCTGCTATTTGTCATAGTGTATAAAGTAAACACACACAAATCACATACTAATCACATACAAAATAAAACACGGTGCCTCATTTATCAAACAAAAATAGGCACACCTGCAGTGCACCTACTTTTGAGGGATTGCCGATCCTGCTAGAAATGCGCATGGTAGAAAGTGTAAAAAACATAATTTCAAATTCTTGCCCATCAACACTTTAGCGCCAAACCAATAGTAAATTCCTTTTTACATTTTTCTACTACAGTACGATTCTTTCCAGCCTCATTTATCTTGTGAGTGAGGGGACATCAGAACTGTCTTTATTACATGTGTGATGATCATACATTTGAATGTTTATTACAGTAGCTAAAATATGCCGATAAAGCATTTTTCTCTACATCTGGAAGGTGCAAATGATTCCCAATAAAGGTATATGTCGGCACAATCTCAGCCACCTCTTAAGACATGTAAAAATCAAGTTCTGAATCACTTAAATCCATTTTCATTTACTTAATTGCCCATCAGGACAATTTCTCATTTTTGTATGTGTCTGGTGTTGCAGCCACATGTCTACCTAGCCTTTGTTTAGCAAAGAAAGCCCTCTATTCGCCCAGCTCCTCCCAGTAAAATTTTGCAGATACTGCTATTTTGGTACACACTATAAAAATAGGCGCATGATGTCACAAAAAGAGGATTTTTGTACTCACTGTAAAATCCATTGCTCTGAATCCATTTGGGGGACACTGCTTGGGTATAGAAGGTGTTGTCAAGCCTTCTCCCTCTCACCAATGCCCCCTATATGGAGACCTATCATTTTTTTAAACTAACAAAGCCCTAAGTATTAGACTGGAGTAACAATCAAACAAGAACCACACAACCAAACAACAGAACAGACAAAGGTGAGAGCGCAGTGTTCAACAAATGAATTCAGAAAAATGGATTTTACAGCGAGTACAAAAATCCTCTTTTCTCATTCTTATCATTTGGTGGACACTGCTTATCATCAAGGGGTTCCAAAACTGCCCCTTGGAGTGGGTACACTCAGACACTGCTGCGTACAAAACCTTCTCACCAAAGCTGGTGTCTTTTGAAACAAAGACGTTGAACCTGTAGAATCTGGTTAAGGTGTCGATGGAGGACCAGGCTGCTGCCTGACAGTATCAACCGAGGCTCCATTACTCGCCACCCAGGAGGCACTCACCAATCTGGTAGAGTAAGCTGTAATATCTCATGAACTGGGGTTCCCACTAAGATATAAACCTGATGGATGGTAGCTTTGATCCACCTTGCAAATGTCTGTTTCATTGCCGGCCATTTTCTCTTGTGTGCGTTGTACAGGACAATGAGGCTATTTGTTCTGCTCAAATAGGCCAATCAGTCCACCTAGACCTGCAATGCCGTAACCACATCCAACAGGAGCAGCAAGTCTTCCCTTCTGGATGTCAAATTAAAAGGAAGATGAGACGAAACTCTATAATCTTAGCACTTATGTTTTAACAAAGGAGTAAGATGCATTACTGAGATGGGGGCTTAAGTTCTTCCCCACTAATACTGTTGAATCATTTCAGCTGTTTGTTGATGTGCAGAAGTTTTTGAGAAAGCTTGCACTCAAAAAATTTTTGGTAAGTAAAGATGATACAACTGATGTAAGAGAACAACCACCTAAAAGGAGTACCTTCCGTAAGAAATCTATGTTAATTCCTACCTACTGTCACGGGCACTAGGAGTCTTTGCCCAGGATATCACCAGATGATGGACTTACCAGAGTAATATAGTTGGTACTATGGTTCTCTGGTAGCAGGGTGACAACGGAACAGTAGAAACAGCAGATGGTGAGAGAATGCTCGAGGAAAGTCTATGACTAGCAGCAACTGGTAATGAGTAGATGAATGTACACGAGGAACCAGATGGACAAGGAAACGTGAGGAAAGTCAGTGGTCTGCGTATAGCAAGTTGTACCGCTGTCTATAGTGAAGGAATGGAATCCAGGTGAAAGTAGGTAACGGGGAAGTCAGTGGTCTGCGTATAGCAAGTTGTACCACTGCTTATGTGAGAGGATACTTGAAACTGGTGTCACAGGGAACAGGAGTCAGTGGTCTGTGTCAGCAAGTTGTACCACTGCTATATATATATATATGTGAGGAGGGGCACGAGGAGATGAATGTAAAGCAGAGTATACACGGGGCACACAGAACTGGATCCCACGATGATATCCACAGTACAACGATAACTGACCAGCGCTGCTTGAAGTATACAAAGTCACAATAGCTATCCAGGCAATAGGAAACAAAGTCAATGATAACAATAGCTTCAGTGGATAGGAGGCTCCGGAGGAGAACACAACTCAGTCCAGATGGATATGCAATACAACAGCAAAGTCAATGGAAAGTATGCATACCGCGGTTCAGGAGAGCAGGCTGTCAGAGAGACGTGCAGGGATACCTGAACGACTGAAGGCCGGCAGGAGGAGAGACCACTGGAGGGTGGAAGCGGTAATCAGGTTGGTGCAGCGCACGGCAGGTAATCCAGAATCAATGAAGCAATACTCAGGAAGCAGTAGTAAGTGGAACTGGAAACATGAAGAACACGGGAGAGTTGAGGCTGTCTGGTATCCAGTAGTAGTGGTGGAGGCAGCGGAGAGAAGGCACGCTGAACACGGGAGAGTAGAGGCGGTCTGGAACCCTGTAGTAGTAACGGAAGCAGCGGAGAGCTGACACGATAAACACAGGAGCGTTGAGACGATCAGGAACTCTGTTGTAGTAACGGAGGCATCGGATAGGAATCAGCTGAGTGCAGGCACGATGAACACAGGAGAGTTGAAGTGGTCTGGAAACCACAATAGCAGTAAACAGGAATCAGCAGGAGCTGAATACACGAGGAACACAGGAACACCTTCAGAGGCTCATGGGGAATGAGACTCCAAGATCAGGCAACCAGGTAATGATCACAGGTGGTTTAAATAGGGAGGGTTGCCTGATCATCCAATCAATTAAAAGCAACAGGTACTGAAGGTTTGATAAGGGCTGCACATGCGCAGACCCTCAGGATGGCGGACGGCCACGGTTCCTGAACACAGGAGAAATAGCACTCACAGTCCGGTGAGTGACACCTACCTTAAAAAGGCCCATATGGAAGTCTTTGGAAATTTGGTGATGGATGAGATTAATTCTTCGGAGAGCAATAATAGGAAATTATATAACCTTACCAAGGAAGAGAGGTCAGCTATCAAATCCTTAAAAAATAACAATAATATTGTCATCAAACCCACTGATAAAGGCAGGTCTATAGTTATCATGAACAGATTGGTGTCAGGCGCCGCTCTCACACCATGTCAGGTGTCGGGAGCGGACGCCTGTCTTCCCCGTCGGGTCCCCGTCCAGTTGCCTAGCAACGGGGCGTACTTCCGGTTCGCGGTGCGCATGCACAGTGCGCGGGTCCCGTTGCTAGGCAATGTGTATCTGTCGGTGTGTATTTTTGTAAGGGAATTTAGACTGTAAGCCCCAATGGGGCAGGGACTGATGTGAGTGAGTTCTCTGTACAGCGCTGCGGAATTAGTGGCGCTATATAAATAAATGATGATGATGATAGGTGCACAGAACTGCTCTGTCATTTGAAAGACCAGAAATGGCAGACAATTAAGACAATTCTCGCAGATGCCAAAAAAAACCCCAAAAAAAACACAAAAACAAAACAAAAAGCACCTTCCAGATAAGAAATGTGAAATAAAAACATTCCAGAGGTTCGAAAGGCAGCATCTTTACCACCAAAAGGACAAAGTTCAGACAAAAAAAGGACAAACTGCCAAGACACTACCGGTGAAATAAGGGGTCAATTGCTCATGAAGAGCCCCCTGAAGTTCAGGTAAAGTAGCCATTTTTTATGGAAGAAGATGGATAGCGCCGATACCTGAATTCTGTGTCCAGGCCATCCTGTAAGAATGACAAGAAGCGAGTCAATCTAAAAGAAGAGTTGGGAGCACCTGCTTTCACACCAGCCTGTAAGTTTGACACACTGGTCATTTTTCGAAGAGAACGGTTTTCTGGCCTTCTTACATTAGTTCATAGCCTTAACCGCCAGCTGTGCCAATTCCTCGACTTGAGGTAATCTCCATGGTGGTTCTGCCACCATGCTTAGAAGATCGGCATACCATACCATCTTCTCGGCCAGTGCGGTGCCACCAAAATTACTGGCACTCCCTCCCTCTTGACCTTTTTCAGTACCAGATGTAGCATGGAGAGCGGAGGGAAAAGATACACTAGCCGGTACCACCAGGGATCAAAGCCCCTTTAGTCAGAGGTCCAGTGTCTCAGCACCCCAGGCGTGCAGGCTGGCATCCTTAGTCATGATAATCCAGTCCCACACCGGGAAGGGTCGTCGCCCTGACTGAGATTCCTCACAGAAGGGACTGACGTGTCTATGTTGACAATTTGAAAAACTGTGCTGCCAAATGAGGATTGGACCGCCACCACCTGGCTAGAATCTTGTTTTTGAATATTTGGGAGTGGAAGCGAACTACACCATCCTCCCCATAAGCTTCATGCAATGGAGGATGAAAACTTTTCTGAGAGACAAGGCCTACACCTGTGTCCAGAATACTCTCCTCTTGTAAAAACACCCTCTTACACCTAGTGTGGAAGAGGAGACCCAGAAATATCATGGGCTGGGCTGGGCTTGGCAGGACAAGACTGGGCTTTTGTTGGTTTATGACCCATCTGTGCAATACCAGCATTTCCGCCATTTTATCCTTAAGAGAGTTGCTATGACTGCCATAACTTTTGAAAATACACTTGGTGCTGTAGCCAGACCAAACGGTAGTGCCCTGAATTGGCAATGGGATGTGTTTACCACTGTAAATCCCATATTGGTATGTGAAGATACGCATCCTTAATATCCAAGGAGGCGATAAATTCATACCATTTCATGGCATAGATCATGGAGAGTACTGACTCTATCCTGAATTTGGCAACCCTCAAGTGTAAGTTTAGGGACATCTTGTGCAGAAACTGGACATGCTGCTCCTTCTGGACCAGGACAATCACCCAACCGATGACAACAGGGGCTGAATGGCCCCATGAAGAGCCAATCTACTAGCTCTGTTTCTGTCAGGATCTGCCTGCAAGCCCTTGCAGTGCATGCGGCTTTGCCTGGCATCTCCTGCCTCCTGGACTATCAGACTTTACTATTGTGTGTTTGCAGCAGTACCTCTATCCTCCAGAGGTGCTGCTATTGTGCCTTTCTTGTAGCATCAGGGGTTAACCTGTTCACCTATTATCCCATGCACCTGGCTGTGTTTCATTTATACCTGTTACTCCCAGCATATATTGCTGGTTATTGATGTTACACTCTGTGGTCACATCCTGTTATTTATTGTTGTTACCTCCTCCTGCTGTGCTCCTGGGTTTATGCTGCTTGCAATCTCTATATACATTCTGCTTACCTGTATTATCTGTGAACCTGGTATTTTCCTCTGCATTTCCCTGCACTTGCTGCCTGGAATCTTTCCATACCTCCTGTTTACCTACAACTGCCGTATACCTGGTAATTACTGCAAAGCTCATTATTACGTCTTCTGTTCATACTCTTCAGCAAATAAATATTGAATGTTTTTCACCTTATTCGTGGCTCCTTAACTGTATTCCTGCATTGATTCGTGACAGGTTCTTGGAAAGGAAATAGAAAATAAACCCTTTGAAGGTTGTCCCCAAGAGGTCCAGAATGTTTCCATTATGCCTATCACTCATGCATCTGAAGAACGGATCCACTGGTCCCAAAAGTGCAGGAGATAGGCTCCTATCTTGGAACATCTTGGGTGGCGAAGGGGACGGTCATTTGAATTGTTTGTCAACTGACTTGGAACCAGGGTGTCTGTCCATCCAAGTCTACCTCCCCTTTGAGGAGCCCCACGTTGTGCAAAGGACTGGCCCCTCTTGGAAGTCCCCTTGTTTTACAAACGAAGTGAAAGAACCAAATCTCTCTCTAGTCTTTGGTGTATTAACAGGAACAAAGGAGCTCTCTCTCTCCCCCCCCCCATGACCTGACCAATAATCTTGTCCAGTTCTAGGGCAAAAAGACCAGTCCCCTCAAAAGGTACGGCCTCCAAAGTCTGCTTAAACTCTGCATCTGCCTTCCAGGATCAGAGCCATAGAGTACATCTGGCTGCTACTGCTAAGGCAGAGGGTCTGGATAGACCCAGACCTGAATCAATGATAGCATCAAAGTACTTGGACACCTCCTTTATATGGTCCGCCAAAGGTGTCAACTCCAATCTAGGCATCCCAGAATGTATGCTCTCACTGAGTGTTCCAGCCCATTTTTCTATCGCTTTGATTACGCAAGTGGCTGCAACAATGGATCTGTACGAAGAGGCTGATGCAACATAAATTAATTTTAAAATCCCCTCGCATCTACTATCCATGCTTTCTTTTAAGGAAGCAGCATTTGGAATAGGAATGGTAGTGGATTTAGCAAGATGGGCAATGGGAGCATCCACTTTTGATGAAATCTCACATTTCTCTATGTCTGCTTCAGAGAAGAGGTAGGTAAACCTTCTCAGAAATTGAATCCTCTGCCAAGCCTCACCCAAGAGATTGGATAACTGTGTACTTCTTTTTCCTTTTCAATAGGGAAACTTTAAGAGCCACTGGTTACACATCCTAACGAGGGTCTGTGTGATCACTAACATTAAAACGTCAACCCCGTCATTTGGATGAATCTTCCTCCCAAGCAGTCAGGTCCTCATAATCTGAGGCTCATTGGCTGTTACTGTCTTCGTTGAGAGGAATGTTCTGATTCGTTTTCTTCTAACAAATGGACCTGGGGTGACCCTGATTCTTAAGAGGCTTGTTGTATGACAAAGTCTCTAACAGTTCATCCAGAGAGGAAGACACCTTAACCAGCCACTGAACCGACCTTTCCAGGTTACAGATCCAGAGAGGCTCCTACGCTACTGCAACTGGGTCCAGGACTTGTTGAGACACCTCTCCCTGAGAAGGGATATCAACAGAGCCCCCTAGGGAAAGAATAAGAAGAACAATGTACGTACTTCCAAAGGACACGCTGCATTTTTTTTCAGCTCCACAATGGACTGAGCCAGCGGCTTGGTCCAGATTGGCTCCATCATTTCTGGTGCGTCCCCTGCCAGACATACGTGGTCACTGGTCCTCGAACTCTTAAGTCACGCATCGGGCTTCTGGGTCCCAACGTTCAGTGGATAACTTTACCTGACATTTTGAACAGGTGAAGTTTAGTACAGATCTTCCCCCAGTAGCCTTGCATCTAGAAGTAGACAGGAGAAGAAATAAAAGGAAGAAACAATAGAATAGAATTTTGGACAAAGATTGATTTAGTATAAATATATATAGCACAAGTGTTTTATTTGAATAAAACAGCTAAATAAAATCAGTATTCAATCACAAGCAGGAGGAGTACATAGACAAACCCAAACAATTATATACTGCATATAAGCCAGAGAGAGTACAGTGACACAAACAGTGGTAAATGGGTCAGTACTCAATGTGCAAAAGCAGAGTGTACAGTGACACAGGTTGGAAAGTCAGTACTCAAGAGATAAAGCAATAGAGTACAGTGACAGCAAACAGGTATGACAAAGCTGCATAAAAAGCACAATACCCTGCAGTAAAAAACTTCCCACATTCAAAGAAGCGACCAGGCACTGCAGAAGCTATGGACAAGTAAGGAAAGGCGGGCTTCGTGCCCAGAAACCTGCTAACGGGGAGATGCTACCATTGGGGAAGAAAGTACCTCCTCCCTCAGCACCAGTCAAAGTATGGCGGCTCCTTACCATGCTATAATGGTCCATGATGTGGACTTTAATTACCACAGCCCCCTACCAGACTATTTCCCCGACGGCGCAATCCCACCTCTCATCTGCAGTGTTCTCCAAGAGAGCAACGCTAGTAAAAGTCAGAAAATAAACAAAAGAAAACCTAAAAAAAAAGTGCCCTACTCTGTGAGCACCAAGATTAAAACTCATGGGTCTCTGTACATAGAGGGGAGGAAGCAGGCCAGACAAGTTATTGTATTAGTGCCTTACTCACAGCACAGCACCCTCTATACCCCCACTGTAAGCAGTGTCCCCTAAATGGTGTGAATGACAAAATGTCATTATCTCTGCAGGCCTGCACTTTTGCACTTAAGTAAATGACCTTTACTGATGGGAACAACATTTTCCAAGGGGAGAGAATCTGAATACAAACCCCAAACAAATCAAAAGAAGATATACATAAGGTCAGATACATGAAAAACTTGCCTCAACACTTCAAAAAGCAAAATATAAAAACTTATGCATTTTTGTTTGTACAAATCTCAACAAACATAAGGACACAAAATAACATAAAACAGTTTAGAAGACACTGTCACAGGGCACTGAAACACAGATGCATTCAGGGTTAATCAGCTGAATGAGGGGTACACAGAGCTACTGAATGTCTTGTTAAAATACACTTGTTTTAGAAAATCCAAAATAAAATAATTGGAAAGGGAATATGGAAACTGGGGGGGATAGGCAATATGGTTCCGAGCTTTACAGAAGTGGAAAATGACCCAGCAACTGCATAGTGTACTTGTAATGGAGTAGCTGATGAAACTAGTGAATCTGAAAGATATTCTCCCACTTACTTTCCGGAGGGTATGATTCAAGAAAGCAAAACACAGGACAACAGTGTAGGACCTTAGGATGCAATGTGAACTGAAGCTTACTTACAACTGTATCCTGACCCAATATAGCAGAGATGGGGAAGGACAAAGACTACTTTAAAATAAACCTGCCTCCCAAGCAAAGAAATGGTCAGGAGCGGAGATCAGACAGATTGGTAAAGGAACAGAGAAGTGGTGGTCCAGGTAAATAAACAGAGTAACCTGAAAACAATTGGGGGCAATCAAGGCTTCTATAAAGTCAGTAGACAGGCAAGGTGGGAAACATAAATGACCAGGATAGAAGGAGGCATCAAATGCAAGAAGGCAATCCCAATTAGTTTAACATGACCACAAGGTAAGCTGAAATAAGCCATACAGATTTCTCCAACATGAAAAGACAAAATCACAATGGGGGACTTTCATGAATCCTGATAACCAGCAAAAGGTGATGTAACACAGAAAAAACATAATCTGTTATTACAAAGTTTGCTTAAAAAATATATACAAAATCCAATTGGTTGATATTACCTCTGTACCACTTTTTATAATAAAAAGTATACCAAAGGCATATTGTTGTTATACTTGACTACATGGCAAATCAATTCTATGGTTAGGAATTAAGGCCATAGTGTCCAACTCTGAAGGCAGAAAAAGGACAAGTTGTCAACTTTTTATTTATTTCTTTGGGGTATGTTATAAATTCTATGTTAACTTTAAGGCTTCATATTCTAGAATTTTATATATATATTTTTTTTCACTACTTACACTTCTTGGGTTAAAATGGAAGAATCTTAAAATGTTCCTATACAGGTCTTACTATAAAGATCCGTACGATATTGTTAAAAAGTTTATATAATGTAAAAATGTATTTTTATTCTTGTAATATAAGACTTGGAAAATGTTCAGCGCCAATGTTATCAAATATAAATTGATTATATGTAAACTTTAAATGTAATGTAATCTCAGATGAAAGACAACTTGGAATTCCCTTGTTCTTCCTTCACTGATCTGTAGTAGTCATGAAAAAAAATAAAAAAGAAACAGAGAAAACCGTTGTGCAACCTATTTAAGTACTAGTAAAACCAAATTATCAAATTAAAATTAAGTGATAATAATCAATCCAAAAGTGTTCTAATCTTTGTGAAATAAGAGTTTACTTGAAGCTCTATTATCAACCATCTTTAAAATTGGTGCATGTGAGGGTGTTTTTATCCCACGTATGCCACTTGTTGTCAAACACTAGAGGTGTTCATGAATAAACCTTTCAAATAATTTCTCATATGTGCCACTCAGGAACTTTTCATCATTGGAAATGTTACTTCAGAGTTCTTATTCATGGTATATCCAAAAAATAGATAAAGAGAGGATACTAGCGTAATATTGTTTTTAAAAGCTGAATTTATTACAATCTAGTAAACACTCACATAAAAAGATAAATATAAAACTGAAGATACATATGGATACTACTACCAGTGAAACAGATCAGATGAGCACAGTACAAGCAGTAAGTTTGATGTATTTATCCTGGGAAATAGGATTTTTACTCACTGTAAAATCTATTTCTCCGACTCCATTGGGGGACACTGCGGTACATTGGGGTATAGTAGGTGGACTAGTTTAGACACTTATAAACTTGTAAAATCCACACTCCTCCCCTACTATGCCCCTCCTCTGTCACAGTAAGCTCAGTTTTGAATAATCAAGCCAAGAGGAAAAGCCAACAAGGCAATAACCAAACAAATTAACAAAAATAGAACAGAACCATTTTCAGAGCAAAGGAAGTGTGCGCAGTGTCCCCCAATGGAGTCAGAGAAACAGATTTTACAGTGAGTAAAAATCCTATTTCCTCTTTCCTACTATAGGGGGACACTGCGGTACATTGCTGCCCCCTAAGGGAGGGATTGCTCTGGAAGGCTGTGCGTAGGACTTTGCGGCCAAAACACGCATCCGCGGATGCAAAGCCCTGCAACCTATAGAATTTTAAAAAGGTGTGGACAGACGACCACATTGCCGCTCGGCACAGCTGCTCCACCGAGGCACCATGATACGCAGCCATAATGCACCTACAGCCCTGGTGAAATGCACACTAAAGGATTTCAGCACAGGGTCAGATGCACGGACATAAGCAAAGTGAATGGTGGAAGTGATCCAGAGAGCAATGGACTGCTTCGAGGCAGGCTAACCACTCTTCTGTGCATCAAAGAGGACAAAAAGTTTGTCTTTCGAACAGAAGATGTACGATCAACGTAACACCGAAGGGCACGAACATCATCCAATAAAGGTAGAGTCTCATCTAAAGATGCTGAAAAAGGACGGTATGCTGATTCAAGTTAAACCGAGACACAACCTTCGGAAAAAAAATGATTGTTTAGTGCGGAGGACCGCCCTATCCTCATGGGAAACTAGGAATGGAGAATTGCAATAAAGTGCTCCCAGCTCTGACACCCACCTATCCGAAGCAATAGCTAGGAGGAATACTGTCTTCCAAGTAATATGACGTAGGTCTACTGAATCCAAAGGCTCAAAGGGAGGTCTAATTAGAGCCCGCAGCATGAGATTGAGGTCCCATGGTTCCATGGGATGAACAAAGGGTGGCTGAATGTGTAATATACCCTGAAGGGGAAGGAGTGTGGATTCTACAAGTTTATAAGTGCCTAAACTCCTAGTCCACCTACTATACCCCAATTTATTGCAGTGTCCCCCCAATGGTAGGAAAGAGAAACTGTGCGTATAGTATCCCATCAGTTTTCTCTCAAAGTTGTCCTGCACACTTAAAGCTCACTCGACACGTTTCAACTGTAGTGCAATCCTTTTCAAGGTAAGCTTAGCTTATTAACATTTTCCAAATCTTATATTATTACATTTGTGGTGCTAGATTTGTGTATGATCTAGAGGGAAAAGTGCTTGGCTGTCTTTTAATAGTGGAGCGCTGAAGACATCTTACAATTTTATGGTTAATTATTTTTATTCTTGAATCTATGAGAATATATCTTTTAAAAAAAAATCTATTGTGTGCAAGGCAAGTTAAGGAAACAAATGTACAACACATTTTAATAGAATGTGATATAAAATTGCACAGACATTCAAATATATATTTTTTTACGTTTTCAGATTCCTCCATCTTTTCGAGAATATAAAGAGACCTACGTAACAAAATATCCATCCAATTAAAAAAATAAACTCAGATATTTTTTTAATCTGTACAAAGCATAAAAGTACTTTACACATGAAGCTTTTTGACATACCATTATACACAATATTGATGACATGCTGTGGAGAAAGATTTCAATGTTAGAGATGACAATGCTGGTGCTGAGCATTCTGGTCCAGGTGGTTAGGTGTTGGGATGAGTGACATATTTGGTCCCCCTTTCTTTCTTTGCTGTCCCAATACCAGCTGAAGCTACATTTAGCATGACAAAGAGGTAACTTTACTGTTTCACAACGATTGCAACATATAGATATGCCAGGTGAACGTTATACAGACCATACTGTCATCTACTGATGAGCATGGAAAAAGAAGGGCACTGCTGAGCCAATATAGATTATATCACATATTCGGCTCCTGGAATTGGTCCATGCAATAAAATACTTTTTATTTTCTTCTAAATTACTGCACCATGGAATTTTGTACTTCATTCACATAATTTGCTGTGTGAACAAAGTGAAATAAGTTGATTTCACATTTTTAATAAGGTTTAAAATATAACTGCAATGAACACATACAATCAGTTGTCAGAGTTCATCTTTTTGGGGAATGTACTTTTTGGTGTTTTAACGATCATAGGAATATGTTGGTCTGTTACATTCAGAAAAAGAGATATTTGCCCCTTTCCAATTAAAAAAAATGGCACATAGATTATTATGTGCAGATAGATAGATAGAGAAACAAGTTTAGATGCCTGTACATTTATATACAAGTATTAGGACTAATGAGGACTGTAGACTGCAACAGGATAGCACAAATCCTGTTACAAATCAACCGAATTGTCTCAGTCGTCCTTCCTTACTTTATATTTGCATCTTCCACATGAGTATTTCTCATGGATGGGTCATCTCATTGGCCCAAGACACATGAACTATACCAATACAGGAGTAAATACAATCTATAGCTTTTATGATTTGTATGATCTAATCATAACCAATACAAAACATCATATGCACTGTATGCAATTATGCTCTTAGCGAGAGTAGTTTTATGTCCTCGTATATATTACAGTAGGTAATAGTTGGTTTGGGGGTAATGTGGAATGATTGACTGCAAAAACTAGTTAGGACATATCCTTATGACTAGCTGTATTTAACATGGATTAATATGGATTTCTAACTCATCCTTCTGGAGAATATACCATGTCTGTACAGTGAAGACTGAGTATGTAGCACTGTTGCCTTTCACTCTGTATGACAGTTTTAGGGCAATAATACATTTATAGGTTGGATATAGTAGGTGTGTGATGAATATACTCTATATTGTTGCCTTATTGTAATTGGGATGGCTATATACTGTCCAAGTTTATCTTGTGTGTTTGTACACATGCATATATTTAAACAGCTGTATAATATCCCTATGTTAATTGAGTATATATTGGGTATGTTTTGGCTGTATCCCGTTGTGGGTTACTTGTATAGTGGTTATGTGAAAGGTGCATAGACTATAATGCTGCTGTGCAATTCCTAGTTACAGTCAGATAGTATAATATTATTGCTTTTTCATTAGAATCATCAACTGGGATGTCTTTCTGCTTTTGCAGTACCCAGAGATAATGAAGGCTCCTGCAGCCCCTTATGTTGGTCCTCTGTTCCTTCGTGCAGGAAGTGGCACTTTTGGGCACGCCAAGGTACAAGTGTCAGCTAGCAAAGTGCTCTAAGACGGCCATGTGACAGAAGTAGTACTGCTCTGGAGTCTGTATACTCAGTGCTCTCTGCTTGCGCATGCTTCTGACGGTCTGCTGGATGTTCAGGTTTTCTACATCTTCTATCTGGGATAAACAGATATCCAGAGTACAGAAAGTACCTGCAGGGAAAACAAGATTCGTTATTATTTTTATTACTTTTGCAGTATTGTGTTTGCAGTTATATTTTATCGTACTTAAGCACCCATAACCGTCCACTACCATGTATTGTTTTACAAGATTCCTTTCCATTTCATGCTTCCATCATCCAGACACTGTGGTGTTAGTCCCAGCTAACGTACCTGTCCTTCCAATGCCTGCACTGCAATGCACCACAATGGGAGGGCCACCTGCAGGACCTTTCCATTTGTTTCCGAGCTCAAGCACCAATCTTCTCTGCTCCTTCTTCACAGCATCTCTAAAATTAATAAGAGCAGCTGCAGAACTGGGAACCCCAAAATCTGGCCAGCTCAGGAACTGCAAATGGCTGATCTTCCGTGTTTCCCGACCCTGGAAAATGGGACAGAGATGTGAGCAGTTGGGTGTGTTACAAAGATGATGGGAGAAGACAATCTGGGGAAAAAAAGTGATAGGGAAGTAGTAATTGTGGATTTTAAACAATTCATGATTTTATTTATTTACTCCCTTCATTTTAAAAGGGTCAAGCACAGAGTACAGAAATGCGTGTACAGCTGGAACAACCTTATTTTCCTTTAGTTTTTATTGTTAAGTTAAAAATAAATATAATTCATAGGGGGGTATTCAATTGTTAGCGAGTTCGCTAAAATACTCGCGCTCGAAAATTACCGTTAATACAGTAATATCTTGCTGGATTTCAGCTCGCAGCTCCCTGAGCTGCGAGCTGAAATCCAGCGAGTAAATTGCCGTATTAACAGTATTTACGTGCAGATTACCGTATTACCTGTAATATTTTTCGAGCGCGAGTATTTTAGCGAACTCGCTAACAATTGAATACCCCCCATAGAATCCAATGGAACAGAGTCCATATTACAAAAATGAGCAGAAGAGAATACACATAAATAAAGAGGCTTTAAAATGTGTTATGTCTGATTTAGAAATTATTCTAAATAGAGCATTAAGAACAACCTTATTTTGAAGCATACAGTGGAAATGCCTCATATACCCGGGGGCGAGACCATAGTCCAGATCACATGAAAAAAATGTAATCATTAAATATACATATATATTTTGGGTATTGTTTTTAGAATCTTACGATGGTCTATATAACATACAGACACACAAACACAAGGTAGCAATACCTGGCGGATGCTGAGCTCCAGAGTGCTTTTTCTGAAGTGCTGATGGTTCTCGGTGGCTTTGTTTGTGACAGTCACAGAGCCATATAAAGCTACAGACCCAGGAGAAAGAGGCCAATACTGACCACACTTTCGATGGCTGCCCTCTTCAACTCTGCACAGGAAAAGATTATTAACAAGCAGAACCCAAGATCATGCAAAGCTCTTAAAGATATTATCCCAATTAACTCACCGTGTTGTCATCACAATAACCAACACATTCTGTTCCCAAACCATTTGCCAGAAATCTTGGAATGTATTCTCCATAGGCCCTGGGCAGAAGAACAGATTATAATATTCAGATTATAACAGTAATGAAAATATAAATATAAAATATATTACATATGATTCACCTCCATGTCTCCAATAACACAGAACTCAACACCACTACCATCACCACACTGCACACCCATGCTGCTCCCCCCACATTACCAAACCAACCCATGCTGCCCCTCTACCCGTCGTCACACAGCACACCCATGCTGCCCCTCTACATGTCGTCACACAGCACACCCATGCTGCCCCTCTACCCGTCGTCACACAGCACACCCATGCTGCCCCTCTACATGTCGTCACACAGCACACCCATGCTGCCCCTCTACCCGTCGTCACACAGCACACCCATGCTGCCCCTCTACCCGTCGTCACAGCACACCCATGCTGCCCCTCTACCCGTCGTCACACAGCACACCCATGCTGCCCCTCTACCCGTCGTCACACAGCACACCCATGCTGCCCCTCTACATGTCGTCACACAGCACACCCATGCTGCCCCTCTACCCGTCGTCACACAGCACACCCATGCTGCCCCTCTACCCGTCGTCACACAGCACACCCATGCTGCCCCTCTACCCGTCGTCACACAGCACACCCATGCTGCCCCTCTACCCGTCGTCACACAGCACACCCATGCTGCCCCTCTACCCGTCGTCACACAGCACACCCATGCTGCCCCTCTACCCGTCGTCACACAGCACACCCATGCTGCCCCTCTACCCGTCGTCACACAGCACACCCATGCTGCCCCTCTACCCGTCGTCACACAGCACACCCATGCTGCCCCTCTACCCGTCGTCACACAGCACACCCATGCTGCCCCTCTACCCGTCGTCACACAGCACACCCATGCTGCCCCTCTACCCGTCGTCACACAGCACACCCATGCTGCCCCTCTACCCGTCGTCACACAGCACACCCATGCTGCCCCTCTACCCGTCGTCACACAGCGCAGCTGTTCCAAATTATATGACATATATGTAGGCGTACTTCAAATTACCTTGTGTACCAATGTACATATCCTTCTGTAGATATCCGTCCATAAAACTGGCGTTTATATAGTCTGAGCGCTAAGGGATAAAGGCAGAGCTATAACTCACTTGGTACAGAATACTCAGATATGTTTACACATTGTTTTTCTAGATCAACTTGACGTCTTAATGAGATTATTGTTGCAATGTACCATATATTGGTCCAGCAATTTTATCACTTTAGACAGGAATTAAAGCAAACTCGTCCAACATTTCTGTGAAAGATAATTAAAAGGGACAATCCGCCCTTTCTAAAGTACTGAGCATTGACTTCATATAAATTGGATTCACATTTCTCAAAATGTTCAAAGGCAAAACTATTTTTAAAACATAGCAGATAAACACTGGATAAAGATGTCAAGTCCCTAGAAATATTTATCCATAGGAAGTCTGCATATTTTTATATTTATACATTTATGTACTGCACCTCACAAAACAAATACAGGTATTGGATATTTTGTCCAGAAATGTGCAAGGAAAAAAAAAAGGTAAGCAATGCTACTGTTCAGTAATAAAGTACATACATACAACATTTTAGATAGACATGATCCTCAGGTGCCACCTTTAATGTCTGTGATCAGTCATTCTGTACACTTTACACATGGTGCACTGAATTGCTGAATAAAAACCAAGCAGTCTAGAGAATTCCATACATGAATACATTAAAGCATTGTTTGCAGGGAATGTGCATCTTTGATACAACTAATGAGGCATTGAAATCATGACAAATGAACACTAAGCCTGCACTTTTAAGGCTCAACCCTTGCCATTCTTAAGGAAGATTTAATAAAGGTATATATTGCTTTAATATTTTATTTTATTTCTAAAAAAGAGCCAAAAATCCAAAATCTGAGTTATGCTGTACTCATAAAAAAGGGACACAGACATATTATTTTGTTAGATTAACTTTTAAAATCCATACAGTAAAAGAATATAAATTTAGTCTCTGTCATAACCAGAGCCCAACAAGCAGCTCACTATGTTCATCTGTCTACATAAAATACAGATCACAAGTGTGTTACTTAAAAAGAAAAAAAAAAAAATATATATATATACACATATATATATTTACATCATGCCAGTTGACACGTTTTAATTTGACCCGTGTTTGGTCCAGGCATGGGACATCCCCATAACGATTTCGATCACGGTTCACAGCAGCTCTTAACAGAGGTGAGAGAGAAAGGTTATGGTTATTGCAAGAAACACAACGTTTTCTAATATGGCCAAGAACTAAAATGATAAAATATTGGTACATGTGCTCATTTTCTTGAATAAGTTGGTTAAATATAGCATACAAGTAGCTTCCAAAATAATCATCCTGATAAGATCAGCCTATAACCACAGAAAACATGGAAGCATTCGCAACACATTAACGGTGCATGGCCATTGAACAATCAGACCTGTTCAAAAAACCTGTCCATCATCGTAATTTATTTATATAGCGCCAGAGAATATTTGTCATTTACATCAGTCGGACCCCTTGGAACTTACAGGCTAAATTTCCTAACACACAGACAAGGGTTAATTTTGTAAGCAGTCAATTAACCTAACAGTATAGTGTTTCGGAGGTACCCAGGCACCCGGAGGAAACCCACACAAACACAGGGAGTACAAACATACTCCCTGTAATCTAGAGGACCAGCAATTGGATCAGTGTGTGTTGTTTGCTCACTTTTGAACAATCTAATAACTGTGTTTGTGACTGGTATCCACAGATAAGATTTTACTCTTCCAATTGGTCAAAATAGAATATGTATTTGCCAGGGATCAGATTGGTTGGTTAGTGATCTGTCTGATCAAACTGGTTATGAATTTTACCCTTTCAACATACAACTGGTCTGTGGTTGTGTGCTCATATTCTGTAACCAACCATTTGGGGGGGGGGAATTCAATTGGCCGCGTTACTTGAAAAAGTAACGTGGCCTGCGCACTATTACCCTTATTACGGTAATAGTGTGCGTAAATACTGTTATTACGGTAGTTTTAACGCCGGCTTTTTGTTCGCAGTTCCCTGAGTAATAGTTTTTACGTAGCGGTACTTCGGGGGGGAATTGAATTCCCCCCTATATGTTGTTTTTCTTCAGACTAAAAAGTCTTCTGTGTGTACCTCCAGAAACTCAGATAAATCCTCAAATATGTCAAATAGAATACCATACAATGACATGTACACACATCATCAATAAAACACATTCAATCTGCTTCTCCAACATCTATACTCTTGCACACTTACAGCGACACCGTGAAAGACCCCTCTGGTTCCTCATTTCTTATTGCTTCGTACTCCTCACACACTCCGCGTTTCCCTAAAGAGCCAATGTGTTCCTTCAATTGAGCCAATGTCATGCTCCCAGGTAAAGGCCTATGCATGCTCCCTCTCTGTCCTTTTTCTAGCACCAGTACCACCTCATCCAGGGGATCCGGTTTCCCTGCACGGCCAGGGAGGAGAAGGCAGTTCCAGGAGCCAGGGTCCCATGGAAGTAATCCCCCTAGAGACTCAGGAAGACACTGTGGAGGTAAGTGCTGGAGAAGTTCACTCATGCTCACCATATGTACCTGCAGAGATAGAAAAAGGTTGCAGACAGTACATATACTAGAATAAGGGGCATTTTAAAGTATGTATTATTTTAATACAATAACTTGTTAAATTTTTCCATTCCAGAAATGATAATTATCATGTAATTATGACTCTGTAAACAAGGCAAGGGAATGTTTCTGTTTTCAGAATAACAGATTAGGTGTAGAACGGCACAGGGGATCAAACCTCCAAATGCAAAATATTGTGCTAAGCAATGTTTCATATTAAACACATACACTCACATGTAGTCGACAAACATTAGTCACTTAGTAGGACACTAGGCCACCAGGTGCAGCTAATATGCATCATAGCATTGAGTCAGGAGGGATGTAGCATCATTCTTCCACAACAGTTACTCAAATGACTACTGGGCGACGGTGGTGGAAAACATTGTCTGAGGAATTGTTCCAGGATATCCCATAAATACTCGATTGGGTTCAGATCTGGTCACTGAAAATGCCATGACACCTACTCATCAAATCATTGGGTAACCGCTAATGTTCTGCGGATGGGGGATTGTTATCCAGGAAGACACCCATTCCATCAAGAAGAAATGCTGTAACATGGGGTGAACTACCATTAAGTAGAGAAGAGCACTTTGCTTCCTCTCTTGCACCCAAACCATGCCGGGAAATTTCACCCCATAACATTATGACACAGGCAGAATTCTATATTGTTGTAAACAGGCACTCAAGGCAATAGAGTTCTTTAGGGTGATGCCACACATACACTTATCGAGAACAAGGCGAAGGATGATTTATTCAACCATGCCACCTTCCTCCACCCTACAGTAGTCCATTGCTTGTGCACTGACAAGTGTGTTAAGCGGTTTATGCACTACAACCTGTGGAGTTGTTTTTATCATACTGGTTGCCCACACTACAGCTTGAAATTTGCAGTCAATCTGCAGTTGCTCACTGGTTTTGCACTTCAAGTTAATGAACAGATATCACTATTCCGTAGTGTCCGCTCCCACCCACTGTTGCCCTTGGTGAAGATGCTTTACATGCTGACATGACCTTAGAGACAGTTACTTGAAAAACAGTTGAGACGTCTTAGCCACTGAAGTTCTTGCCAAATGTACCCCAACAATCACTAATCTCTCAAAATCACTGATAGCCATGCTATACTTAACTATAGGCAACCAAGACAGTACAGCACCTTTATACATTACTCGGACCATGTTTGGTTGTCAATTGCTTTCAACATACTTTGGTGTCCTTCTTTTATCCACATATTTCCACTTTTTGTACTCTACCAGTATATACTGAAATGTATAGTGGGTGCAGGAAAGTTATTAGAACACTTATAAATCCTTTATGCAATATTCACTCCATGATCATCACTGCATAGAATATATTTTACTTACTTCACACTTAAAGCCATGGGTATTTTGACAACTTATATTTGTTAAAAGATGTCAAACAGAGCTAAGTTATCTGATGCACTCTGCAATTCATTGATTTTATCTGTGACTAATGCGAGGTTTGGGTTCCCAATCATTGTCTCTCCTAGCAGTCTGTATTCTTGGGATTGTGAAATATGTAGTTTCCATTAAATTACACGGCTTCTAAGATTTCCACTTTGTTCAAACTGGATCCATATAATAAATAACAACTTATTCAATATTTTACAAACTTACCTATGCTCCTGGGAGCTGCCCAGAAAAAATTAAAACGTGTAGTCCGTAGGTAGAGTGAGCCATGGTAAATATATCAGCGACGCATAGCAGTGCTTTCTAGATATCGGACATTACAGATTAGTTAGGCTAACAACAGTACAGTGCACTTACCCTCTCTCTTAGCTTCTCCTTCAGTAGTAAACTGATAATGGAATAGGGGACTCTGAACCAGACCGGAGGGGAAACGATGTATACTTTCTTTAGACGGGCAGGAAATGCTCCCTAACATAAAAACACAGATATTGCTCACGTACAGATAACAGGGGAAGCAATCTCAGCAGGTGGGGCAATGGTGTTCAGTAAGCTTATGTCAGGCTGAGTAGGAGTTTGCCAGTATCCTGAAGACCACGGTGCAGAAAAGTAAAGTACAAGATGTGAGGTGCAACAGGGGATGGAAGTAATGCAACTTCCTCTCAGTCTGTCAGGAAATTCAATGTCTTGTTTACAGGGTTAATGTGGACAATGTGATATGTACAGTCAGATGAAGTGAAGCTTGAAGTAGGACAATTTAGTTTCTAAAAATCAGGAAGTTGGAACGCCCACAAAACAAAAACGTTTCCCTGGCCATAAATACCACCCCAGAGTTGCAATTACAGAAATGTATTTCCACTATTCCTAATAGTGCAAGTGCACCAGGTGTCCTAAAGAAAATTAATATTTTTAATTAAGGATCGACTGTGGCAAAAACAATGACTTTCCTGGGAAAACTGGGCCACCCAGGAGCCCTAGTTCGGTGTTGGATTAATGGGATGTTCAGCAGGGCAAATGGATGAATGGAGAATACACTCACCCTCAGCAGGCTCAAGATCTTCTTGCTTAATTCCAGCTCAAAGTTGCTGTACTGACTGCCCCCCATATCATAGATAAACACCAGGCCATTTCTCTGTGTGTCGACACTGCAGCGAGAGTGCACTATGCTAGTCTAGAACTGAACACATACTGCTTGCTCGGATATTGACACACTAATCACTCACATCCCCAAGCTGACAATTCTGAGAGGACATTTTAGAATTACATGCTGGTATGGGAGTCCAATAGTTTAATATGTACAGGTAACTATGAAAATAAAGGAAACACTTTCATTACAAGAATATTGAAAACAAGTTTTATCACAGATGATTATGGTCCAATTGTGCTTAGGGTCATGTATATGCAGTGCAGCCCAGTTGCCTAATAATTTGTCTGCCATGACCAGAGGAAAGGAGTAAATGTTTGGCAAGAACTATGGTAATGAAGACTTACTAAACTTACTAACGTTTCATAAGGGATAGTGGCCAAGTTGAAATTGGCATGGAAGACTGAAGGAAAGACATTACAGGGTAGGTAGAGGATGAAAGGGATTTGGCACAAGTAGAGGGAAAGTATAATGTTCACATCCCTCCAATAAAGTCCTAGACATTTAAGCAAAGGGACACTGAAGACGCTCTGGGGGGGTTATTGTGGCCCACTAGCCTAAAAGACACTTTAGGTTTCCTTTATTTTGGTAGTTACCCGTCAGCCCATTCTCCAGCCTTAGTAGCCATACTTTGTAGCATGCCCTCATGAATACATCATGTTACTAAGAAGTCGGCGAGGCCAACAGAAGCTTGCATACATTATAAAGTGGACACAGATACCAAAATATAGTTTAGTATGTAAACAAAACAGACACATTTTTTTTACTTTGTATCCCATTTTTCTTCCAGCAGAACAGGGTTCTTCCTAATGTTGCATCCAAATTATTGTGGAGCATGGCACCAGTTACTGCGCATTATCCAGACAGGGCAGTTTGGAGACGCACTCCTCACACTGGGCTAGAAGCAAGGAAACTTACATGTGACACTCAGGTCATCACAAACCTAAGACAGGTCAACAGGGACCGTTGGGTACACGTGGTGTAACTCGATTAGTGGGTCCTGGCTGCTCATTCCTCCACACCTCTATAGTTTGCTATGCCTATGCATCTTGGGAGTTTGCAAGGGGCTCAAATCTACTCTACAGTATATCAATGTGAAGGTCAGACAATGCTTACAAATGTCAAATCCGTAGTTTGTTTAGGACTGTAATGGTATTATAAGAAAATAAATATTATCAATGGTAACGGAGTCCCTGAGATATTTGTCTAATGCCGAATACGTGTTTGGTTTTCACTTTGTGTTAAACTTGTTTAATGCTCATATTAATATTAGAAAAATTACATATTAACAACAGCATAAATAAATGTATTCTCCTGTTATTAGTACGTGTTCATTGTCTCAACACTTAAAAAGTCTACTGAGAGAAGTGCTTACATCCAAACAGCACTGCCCAGTGAATGCAGAGGCCAAAATGTCATGCTCATTAAAGGTCATTGCACATAAGCACTTTATATGTAGAGCTTTACCAGCCAACAAAACACTCTTGGTAATTGTTTTAACATTTAAATATCTGTTTAAACAACTTGCATGGTGTCATGTGGCCTATTTCTACTCTTCGCTTTAAAAAAATTAAAATAAATAATAATAATAATAATAATAATAATAATAAATAAAAATAAATCGCTGCATGCAGCCTTTACAGCCTCCAAGTGAAGTTCTTCAAGTATTTCTCCTGCCACACAAGTAAATAACTGCTGCTCAAATACGGCACAGATATTATTTGTATGTGTCTCCATGTTAGCAAGGAACAATATAGAGTACTTTTCCCTGGCTGTTTCTGGAACACCAGCCCTAAACAAAGCATCATATCTCTACTAACACCACTACTACAGTGGGAAGACACCACTGCTGTGCTGATTATTTTAATATGAATTAATATACCACCTCTTTAATATGACTGCTCTTCTGACCATTATGTGAATGGGATAGGGAATGTATTTGCTGCATCTGAATAACTGGCCTTACACAGCAAATAAAAATGCCATTTATAAAATCATTGTATTACTGACTAATAATAATTTAAGGGTTATAAATAAATATGTTTGTCATGCTTTCTGTTCTCACTGTGCACACGTTGCTACAGGCAGGTAGTGACTCACAGGTTTGACCAGACACCTTATATCACAGCAGCTCCAACGACTGCACTCAGCTATTTGATCCAACTCAGACCCCATTAGGACACTCTCCTAAATATGTGGGAGGTTTTATCTCTCTGTTTTATATTGTGGGGGTAATAGTTTCTAACAAAGTTGCAGTGGAATATCAGGTGTCACCGAATACTGTGGATCATGTATGTAAATTTCAATTTTGGGGTCCAACAGCGTTTAAGACATCTCTAAGGTGTGTACTGAGTGCACCAATAAAGCAATTCAGGTGAAAAAAATAAATAAAAATACAACTATAGGATCTCTAAGGAACATATATGGTGGTCTCATACGCTGCTAAATCAGCAGCCTGGAGTGATTTCTAATATCAGGATAATTGCTACAAGTTAATCTCATTAAACACAAAGATCCACTAAGGTTTTAATCTAGAAAACTATAAAAGGTGCCAATTAATTGTTGTTATTTGTCTGGGTGAGCTATATGGGTTTCCTGTTCTGTATACAGGGGGTACTGCTTTTGTGTATAGTGACTTATAATTATAGTTGGTCTTCTATTACGGTATAAATTTATGTGCAAATATAAATACTGTTCTAGACACAGTCTTCCAGAAATTAGAACCCATGTATATTCTAGTAGTCCATGTAGCTTTGGATTGGTATTTTAGTTACACAAAAGAAATCTTTACTGATTCTTAAAACCTTAACATGATTTGAAGGGGCCAACCGATTGACATTAAATTATTTTACGACTTTTACTATTGAAAGGGCCACTAAACCTAAAATGCGTAGGGTAAAGACGTTTTTCAGAATCACGCTAGTTTTCTTGTCAGTAAGGCTAGTGGAGGTCATTGCGTCTCTGAGCCTACAATGACCGATAACCAGAACTCATTCTGTGGCAGATGGGATACAATACAAATACAAGTGCTTCAGTTCCCTACACACAGTGCAAGTCCCGGTTTGTGGGATGAACAGATATTTTGAGAACGCAGCCTATAAGTTATCTAGGACCCAATACGTCATTCCATCACTAGTTCCTAATGAATGTATATGCCACATTCCCATGTATATTGGATCAGCCGACTCCACTGTGTAGAACCGAGGTGCTTATGGAAACTGTATTATTTATATTTGTCAATGGGTTTGCATATTAGATGTATTTGTATTTCAGACTTGTGGTCCTTTAATATATCTACTATAGAACACGCAGTGTACAATCTGCTCTCACCTCTCCACCGCGCGGTCCAGGAGGTAGAAGAGGGCCTGCAGTACCGTGTGCTGCACCTCTCTACTGTTCTTTCTTGCTGGGTGGTGAAGCTTGGCAGTGAAAATGGCAATGGAGGCTCCAGATGGGGCACGTACACTCTGGGGAAGTAGAGAGGAATTGAGATATTACTGGATAAATAAAACGTATTGGTGATTGCAACATGAACAATTTTGTGATCCTTGTCATTGTAGGTTTCCAATATGCAATACATTGTGGCGTATAAACCGCTTCAGGGCGAAGGACAAGTGAGACTCATACTTAGCACACAAAGGATTCAAAAGAAGTTTAAACTATACTTTGCCGTTAACCACAGCTATTTTCTGTTGGTGGTCAATGAGGAAGGGGGAGGAGCTTAACAACATTGCTGTGATTATGTCATTAAACCCCATCTCCTTACACACCGCCTACAGAAAAATAATGAAGAGCCAGGGGACTCCCCTCTTTCAAGTAAGGAACCCCCTTATCAGTTATTGTCTGGTGATCACAAAAATACCCTACACTACACAAAGCTTTAATAAGTTCAGAGAGGGGGCTATTATGCAGATCATTCAAGACTGTGGAAACTAGCAAAAAACAACAACATAGTTTTCAAATAAAATCTGCACTAGAAGAAAATGTGCAGAATTCTGCTTTTTGGAAAGATAAGTTGATGCCAAGGTAAGAACCACAAAATATTTCTTGGTGGTTCACATCCTTATCAAAGGGCATATTGTGAAATAAATCACCAAATAGAAGTTGGTTCTTGAGGCACTCCAGTCCACTAGTAATGTATAATGTAATGTAAAAACAATTTTATTAAATAATATATTTAAAACAATTGTTGTCTAACCAGAACTCAAAGGTTGGCGAACATTTTAAAATCCAAATATGTGAAAAGGTATGAAAAATAAGTGTAGATAGAAATTTCTTTTTTTATTTTTTTTTTGTTTATATTGGGTCACATCCGTGCAATATAATTTTTTTTAAAAAAAAAACCACATCTTTTTGGCCAGTGTGGTAACCATTTTTTTTTATTTTTTTGCAGCAACAAGAGGTATATGCAAACTAATGGTATTTATGATAGTCTTCTGGGGAAAAAAAACAAGGTTAATTTGTGTGGGTGCCACACAAACAAACTACCGATATTGATGTTGGAATGTGACCAATCTAAAAAGTGCCAAAACAGGCTGAGCTGAGTGAAGTGGGTAAACTATAAATACACCTCTCACCAGCACAGTAAACTTGCCACTCAACAGCTCAGACAGCAATGGTTCCTGCAGGGGATTCAGCTGGACAATCCCTTCTCTCTGGCGCGTCTCCTAGCAGACAGACATATACATAGTAGTTGGCAAAAGTAAACCACAAGTAGGTAATACAAGCATACTATAAAAATAGCTAAAAAAAAAATAAAAATGTATTATGCTATACAGAGTATATGTTCTACAGCAATGTTGTTATATACGCAACATCTACACAAAACAAATAACACTAACATTAAGGGGGGTATTCAATTGACGGCGTGATCGCCGAAAATCGAGCGCTCTAAAAATATTACCGTTAATACGGTAATTACTCGCAATATTACCGTATTAACGGTAATATTTTTCGGGCGTGAGTATTTTAGCGATCTCGCTCACAACTGAATACCCCCCTAAGAGTTTTACTTTTGAATCATGGTTAAATTCATGCAGAAGATCACCTTGAAAATGTTTCATCATTTGCAAAGACCCTTAAAGTGTGCATGTAATAGAGAGGGCAGCAACTGTGTATTGAACCAATATTTATGGGAGTTAATTCAACAGTAAATTCTAACATCACAGAGGCACCAGTTCCTAGGGAATTGGCATACTGCATATCTATTAATACTGGGTCAGAAAACAAAAGGGCCGTCATCTGCCAGCATATGAGTGAAATGCAATAAATGTGCTCTCATTAGAGCATCCATACCAAAACCATGCAGCTTCTGAACAACATGTATCTCAGTAAAAATTACAAGTAACATGCATTAAGTTGTTCTCTTCTACCTCACATATGCTCATCAACACTTTTTGATTTAATACCTGTATAAAAAATTACATGCATGCCTCTGCCAGGTCAACAATAACATATGACTCCCGTTTATGAAATGCAATCTTTCATTCAACATTCCAAGAGTCACTAGTCTGGGTTAAGCAGAGTAGGTAACGCGTGCTTACTCAACACAAAGGCATTCTTTAATGTATGGGAAAGGTAACACACCTTAATGAGGCTTATGTAATAAGGAACTACAATGTGCACAAATGTCATGTGACCTATAGCAACCAATTAGATTATAACTGCAGTTTTGTAGAAAATGAAAGCGAACATCGTCCTGGTTGCTACAGGTTACAGTAAACATGTACATATTGAACTATGTTATTAAATAAGCCCTAATGTGTACATTTGCCTCATCACAGCCAGTGCTCTGTGCAGGAAACTACAACAGTGACTTCCACAAATTACACCATCAGCCTGAGAAAAGTGGCAGCAAACACAACACCCAAAATTGTGACATGAATATTAATTTTGTTCTCAATCTGTGAGAAATAATTTAAAATTCTTTGGAATGTATCACAACTTATTAGGGAGATGTATATACATACAGCATATAGCAAAGTATAAGTAAGGCAACTGTGACAGTATCGCTCCTTACTCTGTATGAGTGGAACAGTTCAATTGCTCGCACAACATCAAATTTTCTTGCCATCAGAAATTTCACTGCAACATCCCAGGGGAGAGGGGACACGGAGTGGAAGGAAGTCCAGGAATTCATCTCCTGCAGGAACCGCTGGGTGGCCTGAAAGCAGGGATAAGTAAAAATATCACAGACTGGAAAGGCCAAGGAATGACACAGCAGAGTAAATTAAATGAGGAGACAGGAGAATGGATGTACAATTGCAGAACTGAAAGTATGAGGAAAAACAATTGGAAGTTGTGAATATCTTACTTGTTAACCTTTCCAGCCCTACCAAGTGAAGCTGGATGAGCCATGATTACATGTAGACAGACAGAGCCCTTTGCACATGCGTAAATAGTCAGATTTTGCAAACATACGCATTTTTTATGATGGGTAAATATTCCCACTTTAGGTTTTATGCACAAATATAAATGCAATATAATGTAATATGCATGTTTATTTTTAATACATGTCTTTTTAAAGGTAGGATTTGGGCACATGCCACACAGGATTTGAACATTTTGCATTTAAATTTAGATATGCACATCAAACTATTGAAACATACTTCATGCATATTTATAAAACACGGACTTTAGGATAAACCTGCATTTTCACGGTCCTAGGGTTACGAGTTTGACTTCCAAACAAGGCCTTATCTGTGTGGAGTTTTTGGGCTAGATTTACTAAGCTGCGGGTTTGAAAAAGTGGGGATGTTGCCTATAGCAACCAATCAGATTCTAGCTTTCATTTATTTAGTACCTTCTACAAAATGAAAGCTAGAATCTGATTGGTTGCTATAGGCAACATCCCCACTTTTTCAAACCCGCAGCTTTTCTCGCCACTTTTGTCTGGATTTCCTCCCACACTCCAAAACATACTGGTAGGTTAATTGGCTTCTGACAAACACTAGTGTGTGTTTGTTGTAAAGAATTTAGAATGTAAGCTTTAATGGGGCAGCGACTGATGAACATACATTTTCTCTCTACGGACCTGCCTGATTGGTGGCACTACATAAATGAGAATGATAAGAATAATGATTTATATACATGTGAATGAGCTAGGAGATGGCAATGGCATGTACAAAAAGCATAACTTTCCCATGAAGGATAGATAGGCTTGGATGTGCCTGCAGGGAGAAAGAGCAAGAGAATAAAACACATTCTAAAGATTAACATATTGGTTGATTACTGCCCAGTGGGAAACTATAAGATTTAGCAGATTGTATACACACATGGTGGCTAAATCGTCTCAATTGCTGCAGTCTGTCTTAGTTGCAAGTCACTTCTTTTTGGTTGCCAATGACCTTGGTACACATGCTGATGTGTGTCACTGGACGGCTGGATATTCTTTTATTATAATTCATTTGACTATTAATAGTTTGGGGTGGGTTTCAACTGGATAGAATAGTTGGGAGACTGGCCAAAATATATATTATACATGACAACTTGCAAAACTTCTCCCGGTGAGAGAAAAGTCATGTGACAGGGGTTAAGAGGGGGCGTGGTGACTTCACTATAGCACCCATTGTAAAATGCTGAAATTCACGGCAGTAAATAACGTGGGCAGGGCTTAATGACACAATTAAGCCCCGTCCTCACCATTTAATGCCGTGACCTTCGGCAAATCCAGGTTTGCCGCCCGGACTCCCCGAAATTCGGGGAATTCCCGGGAGAGTAGGCAAGTATGAGATGTATGAGATTTATTAATCTAAATAATATACATGAAATAAGTGAAATATTGATTCTTAAATGTATTGCAATCACAATCTCTTAATCCTCTGCAGCATGTTATGAAGGAGGGGATTCTCTGACAGATAGCAGAGCAGCTTTGCATAAATGAACTGTGTGGATTGGTGGATTCATAAGCCAGTGAGTTCATAACAGCTACAAGTGCAGTCTAATCATTTTTATCTCTATCAGATCCTGTCAGGAAACAGTCTTAACCATCCATGGTGGAGAGGCTTTATATATCTAACGGAGTAGGAAGGTAATATTTCTACTTTTTTAATAGCGCTGCAGTGGAAAGTTAGGCTAACGTTGAACAATATCATTTATCTTCATGGCACGTATTTGAGGATTTGGTGTTTTTCTGCTATTTTTGTGTTTTTATTTAAGGGTTACAGTGTTCTCTGAAGGTTATTTAATAACAATCTGCAACTGTGTAGTAGACCATTGCAGACAATAAGCAGTTGCAATAACTGATTTAAATAAATAAATAAAAAAGCAATTAGCTGACTGCACTTTTTAATGCATTGCATGCTGTAACTTTGGTCAGGACAACACTAAAATGAATTTTCTAAAGCAAAAACACTTCTTTCTGCCACTTAAAATGTAGAGACAGCTTGGATTATATTGTTAGGAGACTGTCTAGGAATAATGAGTTAATTGCATTAGAAATAACATGTTTCAGATCTTGCATGGACAGTAGTACATGGAAATTTTATTTATTATATCTAAACTCATCACGTTCTAAACAAGACCAGTTTTACATTCTATGTAACCCTCTACATGCTACAATGTAACAGATGCACCGGATATTACCTGCTCCTCTTCTTGAGTCAGAGCTTCCGCCATGGCTACTGCTCTTACTGCACAGCTCCTACTACAGGCTGGGGATCCTGCGAGGCCTGCCTTGTGACTAGGCCTGGCTGGCAAACATATACAGTGGTCACAGATGAGAAAGCAAATGATTTGCGGGTAGGCTGCAGTAAGTACACCCCCACAAGAAAATAAGGAAGGAAAGCTCAAGCAGAAACTATAATATCAACGGGACATTTTCTGCCCAGGGGTGGGGGAAAAGGAAGCGGTCATAAAAAATAGGGAGAGATGCAAAAGAAAGCCACAGGCGCCCTCTAGTGGCAGCCGGTAATACTGCAAGAGAAAGAAAAGTTCCATATTTTAACCTCCTTGTTGTCACCACAATGTAAACGTAAAGTATCAGAATTTACAAAATGTCTGACGAAGAAATGGGAAATACATTTTTTGCCTTTGAATGTTACTGAAAATGTTAATGTGTGACCTAAATCAATTATTCACCGGATTCTTACATTTTACACAAAGTGAGAGACATCTTGAAATGATAAATGGGCAATATATTTTAACCTAAATCAGTTCTAGAGTCAGGATTTTTTTTCAGTGTGGCAGCTGACATGATGTTCTCTCTCAAAGGAAGATATTGTGTTGTGTGTGAGAACATCCCATAATTATAGTGATGCTGGTTGTCTTTACATGTTTTTAATTGATATAAACAAACAAAAAGTAGTTAAAAAGTTTGCTGTAGTGTAAGTGACTGCTGTCAGTTTATTTGTTCTTCAACACAATGAGGCCAGTTCAATTCGGCTGTGTTATTCTAGGAATAACGCGGCCTGCACACTATTACTACTAGTATGATAAAAGTGCGCAGTATTACCATTAGTACAGTAATTTCAAAGCTGATTTTTGCTCGCATCTCTCGGGCCAAAAGTAAAAATCTGGGTTAAAATTTCTATATTAAAGGTAATAGCTCAGTGATTATATATATATATATATATATATATATATATATATATATATATATATATATATATATATATATATATAATCACTGAGCTGACTAATATACATGATGTAAATGGCATTTTTAAACTAACTGTATCCAGTATGCTCTCTTCACTGCTTTGCAGCAGGTTACCATGTTAGGATAGAGGTGTTTATCTACCTAAACTGCTTAGACCAGTGGTCAGGGAACAGGGGTAAATTACCCCAAATGGGGTAAACATGAAATTCCTGGGGGTAATGCTGCCGATTCACATGCTGTCAGTTGGATTGTAGACCCCTTTAAATGTGAAATTGCTGTTGTACCAGAAGAGCCTCAAGGGTTGGCAGAGGCATTTCTTGAGCTTCGATGCAATAATGAAGTACGTATTGCATTTGAAAACAAAGCAGATCTGTCATATTTTTGGATGTCAACAGCTGCAAAGGCATCAAAATTGCACATGAGGAGGCAGTCAAAAAGGTGCTGCCTTTTGCAACAACCTACCTTTGTGAACAAGGATTTTCCACTCTAACAAACATAAAAACAAAGCAGAGAAATCGATTGGACGCTAAAGACTGTATCCAAATTGCTCTGACATCAAAATGCCCCAATATTGATGATCTCGTATCAAAAATGAAGCAACATCATTTCTCCAAAACCTGAAGTTTTGAAGTTGAAGCTTTCAAAGAAATTTTGAATAGATTCAATAAAATTTTGAATTCCAATAATTAATAATATATGATTTCCTTCCTTTCAAATCAAGGGGGTAACGTCGGTGTATCTAAATATATTTTGGGGTAAAAGGTAAAAAAAAGTTCCCTGACTCAGTGGCGGTTCAGTAAACTTGCTTTGCAGATTTGCACAGTGTGGATTGGTTGATACATATACAGGGGCAAGGCCACTGATGTCAGAGAAACTCTGTCTCAGCACATTTACCTGATGTCAGATGCCATTAGGACACTGTCCTAAAAATGTGAGAAGGGCTTTAACTGACTGTAAAAAAGTGAAAAAAATACTTAAAAACAATTTATTGATCCCCCCCCCCCCCTTTATGGAAGCATGTAACAAAAAAATACTCAGTTGCCACTTTATTAGATACACCTTCCTATTAGTCCCCTTTGTCCCCATTCTGATGTTAAGTTAGAACAACTACTGAAATTCTTGACCATGTCTGCATACTTTTATGAATTCAGTTGCTGCCACATAATTGGCTGATTAGATACCAAGTATACCCAATGAAGTAGTCAGAGTGTATATAATAAATTCATATTCTAATGAGTATAAGCCTGCACATCAATAGGTTGTACAGAGAGTCATTTACAGAAGATCTTTAAGTTTTGGTTCACAACTCATTTGATTCCTTGTATTGCATTCTTTTTACACTTTTATAACATTGAGAGTCTATTAATTGCAGTTTGTAGGGAATGATTGGGAGCCACACAGGTATTAGAAGCCTCCATCATATTTAAGATAATTGGGGGGTCGTGGTGGAAATTTTTCATACCAAATTGTGTGGTGAAAACCTTTCTAAGCTTGTTCTTTAGTGGAAGGGGGTCAATGAAGCTCTTCCACATCTCAGAGAAGTTTTGTGTCTGCTTTTTTTTTTTTTTTTGTAGTGATGCTTCCAGCCAATCCATTCTAAAGACAGTAAAAAAAACCTTCTCTTTAAATAATGAAATAGCTGGAGGGATGTTTTGAACCCATATTTGGAGCACACTCTTCTTTGCAGCTGCAGAAACTGCCAAAAATAGTTGTTGTTTTTTTTACCACATTTAGAAACTTTTGTGCATGTTAGGATATTTTGGGCATGAGTGGTACTCCACCACCCCAATAATGTATCAGAGCGGGTACACGTATGCTCTGTGATATTCAAGAACAGTTCCACATATGTAGCTGCTGGGAGAAGTTTAAATAAGTCCTATAGTGACAGAAGGAAAGTTTTCATCGAGAATGATGGTAAGTTTTCCTTCCTCTGTACCATCCAGTGTTTCTATGTTATCATGTAAGAATGTATACTGGAGAGAGATAGTCTTATGTGTTGGTGGTTTGTTCAAAAGCAGCAAGTCTAATGGATTGGTCCAAGGCTCATGAGATAGGATTTTTGAGACAATGGGCGTTAATCCAACCATGGAACTCTAGTGTCTATGCCGTTCTCTTGGCAATGCGCCCTTAGCAAAGTTAGAGTCTTGATTAAGTGATCATCCAGGTCTGGCATAATCATCAGCCCTCTGGAACTCAGCTGAACAGCCATGAATGCCATAATTTTTGTGAACACCTGTGGAACTGTAAACATAGGATTTGATGGCAGGTAAGAACCACTTGGCCCACCTAGTCTGCATATCTTTTAACCTATAGTAACCTCAAACCGTTTATGATCCTTAAGCTGGGTACACACTACACTGTTTTCGTCCAATAATCGGCTGAAACAGCCGACATACGACCGCTCGTTCAAAAGTCGGGTCAGTGTGTACAGTTACACGATGGTCGAAAGTCTGCCCAAATGGACGATTATCGCCTCATTTGGTTGGTCGTATCGTTTAATATTTTCGTTCCAATCTCGTTTCCGCTGTGTAGTGTGTATAAACTTCCGACCGATCCACAACAGTGAGTACGAAATTACAGTCATTGCTCACGACAACATGGCTGTAAAAAGTCGCTAAAGGGACGTCCGCTCTTCCCTTTATCGTCCTAGACAAGGCTAGTGTGTATGCAGTCCATGGACCGAGCGATAGAATCATCGATCGCATGTAAAATCGCTCGGCATAAAAAGTTGGTCGAAATTTCTGTAGTGTGTACCCAGCTTTAGTGCTATATTTACTAAGTGGATCCTTGGTGCTTTGCAGTCGTTTTTTAAAATGGCAATTTAATTAAAGACAAAGGCAATCGGGTTTGTCAGATGAAGCCCCGCCAGTCCCTTTCTCCAGCATATTAGGAAAATAAAGGCAAATACAGAGTACACAGTATGAAAAGGGAAGCAAGTACAGACAGACACAGAGCCCAGCATAAAAATATGCAGAATAGCTAGAGTTACTTCCCTGTAACTGGGGAAACATAGGAGAGCAGAAGCTGCTGGACAGTATCTTTGTAGACTGAATTTCTGCTGCGTAGCTGAAATCAATCGGGAGAGGCATCATGCGCCTCCTTCCCAGGGCCCCAGCACATTGGCAGCCACCATCCTGGAGGACAGCCCCCTTGTGCGGCAGCAGTGCCTAGTCCTTCCTCCTGGTCTCTCTAGTGCTGCTGCACCCACCCGATGGCATAGTGACAACTCAGGGCCCCGGTCACTACCTGTCCTGCTCCAGTAGTAAAGGGGGCCCCTTTGGAGACATCCAACAGCAGGAGCTGCATGGCAGCTAAAGGAACCCTCCACTGCCAACTCCAGTTCTCCAGCAGCCTAATACACACCATGTGCTTTGGTCACTCCAAAATAAAATTGTTCTACAGGATGGGAATATGGAGGAGCGCAATACATTTGGAATATTTAAAGTGCTAATGTCCTTGAGGAGACTAGATCACCCTGGTCCAATGACGACCATAGGATGAGAGAGAAAACTAGCCTAGTATATTCTACAGGATCATTATTATCAAATGGCTGTTATAGGTCTGTGTGTTAAGCATTCTTGCAACAGCTAATAAGCCCCAGTAATGCCAGAAGGGTTACCTGCTGTTTCGCTAAATCACAAAATCTTATCCAATTTGCTCAACCACCTATGTGGCCAAATTAGACCATGATCTTGTCGCTTGTCTCTCGCCCCAAGCAGGGAGTTGGGAAGCTTTGTGTCCAGCTTTAGGCTAACCAAACAAAGCAATTTGTGGAAATCTGGTGTTCAGCCCAATCTCCAAACAACTGGATCTATACCTATAGGGCAGATCATTAATACCGCTTTCATACTGCCGCCCCGGCAATATCCCGGGTTTTTCAAGCCGGGTTTTTGCCGGGGCTCGGAGCGTCCCAGCTCAGAAACACCATTCATACTGCACCTTAGACCCGGGAATTTCCCGGGTTGACTCCATTCATACTGCACAAGTCTGTGCCCTGGCAATTTGTGGGAGTCATCACCAGAGCAGTTTTCATTGGCTGAAAAATGATGATGTCATTGAAAGGTGACTGGTTTTTTTTCTCTTCCTCCATCCAGTGTGTCATAATTAGGGATGTGCACCGGCGACTTTTGAGGTCTCGTGTTTTGGATCCGGATTTTCGTTATTTTTGAGGTTCGGATTTGTCTCGCAAAACACTTGACGAAAGGTCTCGGTTCGGATTTAAGGTTTTGGATTCGGATTTTTTTTGAAAAAAACATAAAAAGTTTAAAAATCAAGTTTTTGGCCTATTTTCACTCCTAGGCTATTATTAACCTCAATAACATTCAATAACAAGCATTTCCACTAATTTACAGTGTATTCTGAACACCTCACAATATAGTTATTAGTCCAAAACGTTGCAACAAGGTATCTTTCTGGACTGCGTAGAGGAGTGGGTCACCACAATATATATTAAAAACCCTGAACTTTTATGATTCGCACCAATAAATGTACCTGGACTGCGTAGAGGAGTGGGTCACCACAATATATATTAAAAACCCTGAACTTTTATGATTCGCACCAATAAATGTACCTGGACTGCGTAGAGGAGTGGGTCACCACAATATATTAAAAACCCTGAACTTTTATGAATCGCACCAATAATTGTACCTGGACTGCGTAGAGGAGTGGGTCACCACAATATATATTAAAAACCCTGAACTTTTATGATTCGCACCAATAAATGTACCTGGACTGCGTAGAGGAGTGGGTCACCACAATATCTTAAAAACCCCGAACTTTTATGAATCGCACCAATAAATGTACCTGGACTGCGTAGAGGAGTGGGTCACCACAATATCTTAAAAACCCTGAACTTTTATGATTCGCACCAATAAATGTACCTGGACTGCGTAGAGGAGTGGGTCACCACAATATCTTAAAAACCCCGAACTTTTATGATTCGCACCAATAAATGTACCTGGACTGCGTAGAGGAGTGGGTCACCACAATATCTTAAAAACCCCGAACTTTTATGACTCGCACCAATAAATGTACCTGGACTGCGTAGAGGAGTGGGTCACCACAATATCTTAAAAACCCTGAACTTTTATGAATCGCACCAATAAATGTACCTGGACTGCGTAGAGGAGTGGGTCACCACAATATCTTAAAAACCCCGAACTTTTATGAATCGCACCAATAAATGTACCTGGACTGCGTAGAGGAGTGGGTCACCACAATATATTAAAAACCCTGAACTTTTATGATTCGCACCAATAATTGTACCTGGACTGCGTAGAGGAGTGGGTCACCACAATATATTAAAAACCCTGAACTTTTATGATTCGCACCAATAATTGTACCTGGACTGCGTAGAGGAGTGGGTCACCACAATATATTAAAAACCCTGAACTTTTATGATTCGCACCAATAAATGTACCTGGACTGAGTAGAGGAGTGGGTCACCACAATATATATTAAAAACCCTGAACTTTTATGATTCGCACCAATAAATGTACCTGGACTGCGTAGAGGAGTGGGTCACCACAATATATTAAAAACCCTGAACTTTTATGATTCGCACCAATAAATGTACCTGGACTGAGTAGAGGAGTGGGTCACCACAATATATTAAAAACCCTGAACTTTTATGATTCGCACCAATAAATGTACCTGGACTGCGTAGAGGAGTGGGCACTGGGCACCACAATAAAATATATAAAAAACCTTCAACAGATCTGCATTACACTACACATACGGCTGCTCCTCCATCCTCTCCATCATATACATGTTGGAGTTTTAGCGTGTGACAACCTCTTGTTTTTGATAATGTCAGTGCATTTTGAATATTTTTCAATTTGCCCCACACCACTGAATGTACTTTATCTATGATACGCAATACGCATCTATCTATCTTGACTGCGTAGTGTGGTGGCCCCGGTACACAATTTGGTACCGAGGCCACAATATAATTAAAAAACCCTCCACGTGTCAGAATTCCACCAAACAAGTATCTGGACTGCATAGTGGGGTGGCCCCGGTACCCAATTTGATACCGGGGCCACAATACCTCCTCCAAACATGGTACAGACAATTCGTCATTGAGATCCCAGACAGACAGGGTCAAAGTGTTATTGTTTGACTTTGTAGACCCAAAAAACTGTCCCTGTTGCACATAGTCGTGCAATGAAGACTGACTTTTTCATTTAAAGGCACGATCTTTCAAGTGTAGTGTTTGTAAGTCTAAGTCATATTATACTTTAGGTAAAATTGGTTTATTTTGTTCCTCTTTATGGTAATTAGTAATAGAATTAAAGTATGAAATAGAATTAAAGTATGAAATAGAATTAAAGTATGAAATAGAATTAAAGTATTAAATAGAATTAAAGTATGAAATAGAATTAAAGTATGAAATAGAGTGGTATATAGAGTTGTAGTGTGGTATAGATAGAGTGGTCCACACAATATAATAATAATAAAACCCTCAACTGGTCTGAATTCCACCAAACAAGTATCTGGACTGCATAGTGGGGTGGCCCCGGTACACAATTTGGTACCGAGGCCACAATATATTTAAAAAATTGGGCATCAACTGTCACCGTTGTTTAATATCTGATACACCTAAATATGGACTGCACAGTGGAGTGGCCCCGGTAGTAAATTTGGTGCCGGGGCCACAATACCTCCATCAACCCTCTAAATCCCACTCCACTGATGGCGGACACCGGGCGCACGTCTAACACCAACATTGCAGTTACAGCCGCAGTTATACGCTTTGCAATAGGGTGACTACTATCGTATTTTGTGGTCATGGCAAACGACTGTTGGACGGTCAATTGTTTTGTGAAAGACTTAGCGGTCTTACGACTTCCCCTCTGGGAAGATGACCGACTAACAGCAGCAACAGCAGCAGTGGCAGTAGTAGGCGTACCGCTGCAGGATTCCTCGGATGAATCCCGTATTGAGGAGGACTGTCACGGGCACTAGGAGTCTTTACCCAGGGATCACCAGGTGTTAGGCTTACCAGAGCAATGTAGATGGTAATAGAGTACTCTGGTAGCAGGGTGATCACGGAACAGGCAATGGTAGATGATGAGATGCTCAGGAAAGTCTATGACTAGCAGCACTGGTAATAGGGAGGTATTAATACACGAGGAACTGTATGGACAAGGACACGTGAAGGTAGTCAGTGGTCTGCAATAGCAAGTTGTACCACTGCTATAGTGAGGAGGAATATCCAACAGCAACGAGGAGGTGATGAGAGTCAGCGGTCTGCGGATAGCAAGTGGTACCGCTGTCTGAGTGAAGGAATGGAATCCAAGTGGAGGTATCCGGGTAGTCAGTGGTCTGCGATAGCAAGTTGTACCACTGCTATGTGAGAGGATACTGGAACAGGTGATACAGGAAACAGGGATCAGTGGTCTGCCCTCAGCAAGTTGTACCACTGAATATATATGTGAGGAGGTGTACGGGGAGAGACTGCAACACAGGATGTACACGGGCACCTTAAACACGAGCCACAATAATATGCACAATATATATAAATGACTGCACAGGTCTGCAAATATAGAAAGTCTCTTGAAGTAATCCAGCACAAGATAACACAGTCAATGATGGCAATAGACTCAGCGGATAGCAGACTCCAGAGGAGAACCAACACAGTCCAGCAAGGTATGCAATAAACCAGCACAGTCAATGAGAAGTATGCATACCGTGGTTCAGAAGTAGGCAGTCAGATAGGAGTGCAGCGATACCTGAGCGGCAGGAGGCCGGCAGGATGAGAAGTCCCTGGATGGATGAGGAAGGGTCTAGTGGGTGCAGCGCACAGGTAAGCAGACCAACAGGGACACGAATCCACAGGAATCAGCAACGTGGAACTGGACTCATGGAGGACCCAGGAGAATGGAGATGATCTAGCAGAGGAGTAGCTGATGAGATACGAATCCAATGCTGACAGGAGGGTAGAGACCAGCGGGACACAGGAAGGCGTGGAGAGCGGATCAGCAGCGGATGGACGATAGCGCTGACAGCAGCAGCAGGACTCTGCGGACACACGGAGGTAACCAGTAGCAACCAACAGGTACCAATAGCGATGGAACACGGGAGAGCAGAGTAGACCAGGAGCTGTTGATCACGAAGAGAAGCAGATGGTAAATAATAGCAGCAGTCTCGAGGAAACACGGGAGAGATGAGATAAGGCTGAGGTGCACAGGAGCAGCGGATAGAAATCAGCTAACAGTCACGATGGTGAACACAGGCGAGTTGCAAGCTGGAGACTGTAGTGCACGGAGGCAGCGGATAGGAATCAGCTAACAGTCACGATGATGAACACAGGCGAGTTGCAAGCTGGAGACTGTAGTGCACGGAGGCAGCGGATAGGAATCAGCTCACAGACTTGATGATGAACAGGTGAGTGGATGTGGAGAGAAGGCTGTAGTGCACAGAGGCAGCGGATAGGAATCAGCAAACAGTCACAATGGAATATGATAGCGTTGAAGTGGTATAGAAGACTGTAGTGCACGGAGGCAGCGGATAGGAATCAGCAAACAGTCACGATGATACAGTTGATGGTAGAAGTGGTATGGGAACCACAGTAGTAGAAGTGGTTTGGAAACCACAGAGGTAGAAGTGGTTTGGAAACCACAGGAATCAGCAGCGCTGAATACACGAGGAAACATAGGAACACCTTCAGAGACTCATGGGGAATGAGACTCCAAGATCAGGCAACGTGGTGTTGACCACAGGTGCTTAATATAGGGAGTGTTGCCTGATCTGCCAATTGAGTTAAAGGGACATACACTGAAGTATAGGAAAGGGCTGCGCATGCGCAGACCCTCAGGATGGAGGACGGCCACGGTTCCTAAATGTCCGGGAAGAAGCACTCACAGTCCGGTGAGTGACAAGGACTCAGTCTGGCTGCTGACTTGGGCTGCAGGACTGAATCTGATGGAGATTGTGGAGGAAGTTGACGAGGAGGGTGTTGCTGGTGTGTATCCAACTGGACCACGGGATTTAGGTGTCCCTGTACCGATGAGGGTCCTAGCCCCAGTTCCTGAACTAACCACTGAACTATGAAGGTTATTCAGGTGACGTATAAGGGAGGATGTTCCTAGGTGGGCAAGATCCTTACCCCTGCTTATTTGAGCTTTACATAAGCTACATATGGCCATACATTGGTTGTCTGGATTTGGATAAAAATAACTCCAGACCGAAGAGGTGCATTTTTTGGTCTTCTGACCAGGCATGACGATGGGCTTTTTCATCCCATGGACATCAGCTGTTTCCCCCCCTGGTGCCTCATTTACAATAACCACATCACCATCCTCATCATCAAGTTCCTCCACAGCGCCAGCTACATCATCAATAGCCTCCTCCCGAGCCACCTCTTCCCGTACAGTGATGGGAAGGTCAGGCTTGACAACCACCAACACCCTTGGACCCGCCTTGGGGATTTGTGATAATTTCTCTTTAGAAGGCAGAGTTGTTTGCTGTTTTGTTGCTGACAGCATAACTCTCTTCAATTTTTTGTAGGGGGGGGAGGAGGAGGAGGGCTAAGATCCGTGGGTGAAGCTGAACCACTAGTCATGAACACGGGCCAGGGCCTAAGCCGTTCCTTGCCACTCCGTGTCGTAAATGGCATATTGGCAACTTTACGTTTCTCCTCAGATGATTTAAAGTTTCTCTTTTTGCTACTTTTTCTTAACTTGGGCTTTTTGGATTTTACATGCCCGGTAATACGAGATTGGGCATCGGGCTTGGAAGACGACGTTGATGGCATTTCATCGTCTATGTCATGACTAGTGGCAGCAGCTTCAGCATTAGGAGGAAGTGGGTCTTGATCTTTCCCTACTTTATCCTCCAAATTTTTGGTCTCCATTATATGTAGCACAAGATACTGCAGAATGTGTGAACTTGGTAATATTGCAGTACCAATGGACTTATACTGCTGGATTGGTTTTGCAAATTTGGTTATAATTATTATATATTTTTTTATTTTTTATTTTTTTTTTTTTTTTTTTAAAAACTTGGGAATAGTGGGGAAATAACTATGCCCTTAGAAGCACAGAGCACAGGACACAGCACCACTGGACTGAACAGGACACGGCACAGGACCCAGCAGCACTACGGAACTCAGCAGGACAGAGCACAGGACACAGCACCACTGGACTGATACTGCAGAATGTGTAAACTTTGTAATATTGCAGTACCACTGGACTTTTACTGCTGAATGTGTGAACTTGGTAATATTGCAGTACCAATGGGCTTATACTGCAGGATTGGTTGTGCAAATTTTGTGGTAATTAAAAAAAATTAAAGTAGTTTTTGGTATTTTTTTAAAAAACTTTTTTTTATTTTTTTAAACACAGGGGAATATTGGGGAAATAACTATGCCCTTAGAAGCACAGAGCACAGGACACAGCACCACTGGACTGAACAGGACACAGCACAGGACCCAGCAGCACCACTGACCTCAGAAGGACAGAGCACAGCACACAGCACCACTGGACTGATACTGCAGAACACAGCACAGCACTAAACAGCACTAAACAGCACAGCACAGCACAGCACTAAACAGCACAGAACTAAACAGCACAGAACTAAACAGCACAGAACTAAACAGCACAGAGGACCACCTAACACACCCTCCCTCTACCCTGATCAATGCCCGAGTGAAGATGGCGGCGACTAGCGGGGAATTTATAGGATCCGAGTATCGCGAGATCCGACAACGGGATTATGAGTCAGAGCCTCAGTTTCACTTTTGAATTTGGCGCCAATACCCGGATCTGTCTCGGATCCGACTCGGATCCGCAACGTTCGGGTGGGCTCGGATTTCATAAATCCGAGTGCGCTCATCCCTAGTCATAATTGCTTTTAATGCACACTTTTTCAGTGAAATAAAAGCAATTTTCTCCAACAAACTCCGATTCTGCTTCAGCTTGATCTGCACTCCACCATCCACTATTTCTCCTAAACTCCTTATCGAATCTTCCACGGGCTCCCACCGATGACATCATCCTCCAGAGACAGGGAGACAGCCAATCAGCTTGTTTTCTGTGCAACCCGGGTTGAAAAACTCGGGTTGCACCATTCATAGTGCAGGCAACTCGGGTCCGACCCGGGAATTACCCCTCGATAAATCCCGGGTTGAAGATCCGGGTTTTTAGACCCGGGATTTTTGACTTGTACCATTCATACTGCACCAAGACCCGGGTCGTTTGAGCTTGCCCCGGCAAAAACCCGGGATTTTGGTGCAGTATGAATGGGGTATAATTGAGCCATTGTAACACAAGGAACCCTGTGTTACACATTGGACAAGGACAATATACATACCGGCCAATGGGAGTCATCGGCAGACAAGATTTTTCTCCCTAACAGATCAAAGCAGATATTAATTTCCTAAAGCAATCATTTTATAGCCAAAATACCTCAAGAATAACCACGTTTATTTACCGTAGGGGACAGACTAATTATGCAATTGGAAAGTATTCCTAAAGACACTTGGAAATAGGTTCAACAATAAAGTTAAATGAAAATGCTCTTTTTTGTTTTCTTATTTATCTGCATGATCATTTCATCTCATACTTACTATACCACACATCTGTGTCATCTTCAGTTTTTAAAAAACAAATAAAATAAAAATAAATAAAAATAAAAAGCTGCACAACCCATTTATTGGGACAGGAATGACACTAAAATATTTCTGCTCTTCTCAATCATGCAACACGTTAAGCATTTCTCTGCAGATCTAAATACTTTCAGGCAATGGTTTAATTGATATTTGTAGATTGCATCTTTCAAGTTGTAGTGTAGACATCCACCTATTATGGGTTACAGAGACATGCAAAACACATATTACGTTATAATTTTTTAGAAAATGTATTAAACCTAAACAACTTTATAGTACATTATATGCTGAAGTTACATGACCTAAATGTCACCCTAACGCTTTTTCATTCAGGTAATCATCTATTGCACCAGGATACTGCTATACAAGGGGGTACCCAAAAGATGCCAGAATCAATTTATAAAAATTTTTGTATTTATTTGCAGATTTTAAAACTTCAGTCACCTGCAAAGAACTCTCCACTTGAATCAATACATTTATCCAAACGTTTTTTTCCATTGCCTAAAACATTTTTTAAACTCATCGTCGTTGATGCCTTTTAGTACTTTTGCCTTTTTTGTTTCACCTCTTCAATATCAGCAAAAACGTTTTTTTATGGTCTTTTTTTCATCCGAATAAAGTCGCACGGGGCAAGATCGGGTGAATACGATGGGTGAGGCAAAGGTATCATGCTGTATTTAGCTAAAAATTGCTTAACACACATCGCTGTCCGGGCAGGTGCGTTATCATGATGGAAGAACCAGTCACCTGTTCAAATCGTGACGCAACCTTTTCAAAACTTCCAAATAAAAACTTTGGTTGACTGTTTGACCCTGGGGTACAAATTTTGAGTGCACAATCCCTCTCACATCAAAGAAACAAATTAACATTTTCTCTGTCCTACCACTGGGGGACACTGCGTTACCTTGGGGTATAGTAGGTGGGTCTGGAGTTAGGCACTTATAAACTTGTTTGTTTCTCTGACTCCTCCCCCACTATGCCCCTCCTCTGTAGCTGACTTCAGTTGTTGTAAGTGCCTTCTGGAGAAAGGTCACTTCTGTATAGGCTCCTGCCTATACTTAGTTTAGCAGTAGGTTTTCCTGTTTTTATTTTTCTTTCCTTTTCAGGTGCAGCGCTGGACTGAAAAGACCCAGAGGAGTGAATAGTCCCGGGGATTACTTCACTCTGAGTTCCAGCGCAGGTAAGCAGCTCTTCAGCACGCTTCCCTCGCACCTCTGCCGGCAGTCATCCCCTAGAGAGAACGAGCAAAGGGGCCATGTTTAATTTGTTTTAATTATGCCTTTAAAGGCAAACTTTTCATTTGGGCCATTTTTTATTATATATTTGGCCTTATATACGGCCGCAATCAGATATGCGGGCGGGAGTGAAGGTGTCTCCACCTCTCCTCTCCGCCCGCAGACTTGCCGGCAGCCTCCCCCCTCCTCCTCTGCCCCTAGACAACGAGCAGTGGGGGAGAAGGACAGGCGTCGCGCTCTGTGGAGGCGATGAAACTGTCAGTGAGACCGCACACACACCCTGGGCACGGCAGTGCGGCGGTTCTCACTTTCCCCCGGCTGCAGCCATATTCTGTATATGGGCTAAGCGGCGGTGAGCAGGGGCAGACATGTTAGGAGAGGGGAGTGCACCTCCCCCTCTCTCTCTCCCTAATGGCGCGAACGGCGGCCATCTTGGATCCGGAGCGCACACACATCAGTGCATGCTGTTCCTGACTGCCTCTCTTCATCTGGTAATGTTGGATCGTTTTTAATCATATTTGTAAACGATTGTCAGCCTACTTGCCACACAGTCAGGACTTTTATTTCAGGATCCTGTGACTGCTGTATATATTATAGGATTACCTATTTGACAATATTGGTAGTTCCTATCCTCCTGTGACATATTTTTCTTTTAAGGCAGATATACATTGATATGGGAATACATAGCTGTATGATATTCCATATGGTGACTGTGAATGGAATGTTTCCATAACTCTGGTAAAGGGAGTTCTATATATATAAAATCCCTTTTGTTATGTATAGCCTCAGTTCCACAAGCATTGTGGCTGGGTAACTTTTATACAGTTTTCCAGATATGCGGTATGTCTCAGGAATTACCTAGGGGGTAATAAACACGCTGTTTTATATGCTCTACATTATTTATGTGGCACAAAATTAATATACAGTGTTATCCCGTGGTAGGCTGGTTGGTCTGTATTGCAATATGTATATATGTATATATATATATATATGTGTACATCAGGAGCTGTGGCTCATCTGATATATACACGGTTTTGATTACATGGTGTTGTGGTTTCTATTTCCATAATAGCACATATATATATATTACCTGTTTAAAATATAGAACAGATTTATTCGGTGTCTCTATTTATTGCTGTTATATCAGCCTACAATCAGTGACTCCTCCAGGAGTAGATTACTCGCTGGTTGGCACACTCTGAAATTGTTATATATTTATGTGAATATGTGTCTTCAAAGTATATTGTTAGACAATATTATTTCCTGTTACTTTGCCTACCGTTTCCTTATGTTTTCTGACGGATCAACTGGGAAATAGGAGTGACATTATATATGTGCGAAATGTAATTTTTGAATTATTTTTTCCACAGCCTAGCCCGAATGCCTCGGCACAGACTGCGGGGCTAAGGTCTACAAACAGGGTGCTCCATGGCCTTATCTGTGTGGAGTTTGTATGTTCTCCCTGTGTTTGCGTGGGTTTCCTCCGGGTGCTCCGGTTTCCTCCCACACTCCAAAAACATACTGGTAGGGTAATTGGCTGCAATCAAAAAAATTGACCCTAGTCTCTCCCTCTCAGTCTGTCTGTCTCTGTGTGTGAGTGTGTGTCTATAGTAGGGAATTTAGACTGTAAGCTCCAATGGGGCAGGGACTGATGTGAATGAGTTCTCTGTACAGCGCTGCGGAATTAGTGGCGCTATATAAATAAATGATGATGATGATGATGATGATGATGATGCTCCCATTTCGGTGTCGGCTGTTTTGCAGAAACAGGTCTGGTCTAAATCACTGTCACGTCTGTTGGCCAAACACATTAAGGTGATTTTTAAGTTTGAAATGGTACGTGAGTATACCCTTTTTCATGCTTCTACACATGTTTACACTGTGCTGGTTAAGCTCCCACACAGCTTATATCTGTCCGCTAACACAGAAGCGGCATTACGCGGTTCAGGTATAAAACCATCCGGACAAAGATGCTGTTGTTCACCATCTTTCACAGATGGAGAGGATTTTATCTTTGACTGTTGCTACAGTCAAAATAAGGATGTAGTTTATTCCTCACCAGAGGATGTCTATTTCCATCTTGTTTTTACTATTAAGAGGAATATTCTTGCTGATTACACTTACGAGGTGGATAATCGCAGCTTAAACTGTACAGTTTTCGCATTTGCAAGACAAACAGTCTATACTTGGTTTTCAACCTAGGTTTTAGTGACACCCTAGTTGGGAAAATGTTTATCCTCATATCTTAAACTCGGTGTCTGTCTTTTCTCAAAGACCAGGTAAACAGTAATAGGCTGGGTAGGTTTTCACCTTCCCTAACTCTCCAGAGTCAATACAAGGGAAGTAATCCCTGTTGGTGACAATCCTGTGGCTTTTCAGTTCGCTTATTCTGCTGTCCCCGGCGGGAGCAGACAAAGAAGTCCTCCTACACACAGCAGGGGCTGGTAAAGGATTTTATCTAGTGGCTTTCAAACAGAAGAAGTGCTCTAGCCTTTATTCACATTAAGGGTTAATGGGGTGGTTTGTATTCACCCAGCAGCATCATAACTGGTAGGCATACAGCTATTCAGCTATGATATCTCTAGTTAGCCACATGCTCACAGGACTACGTTCCTATATCGGAACTCTCAATTTGCTCTATTACAAAATGAGTATCCAAAGGCTTCTGGCGGTAGGTGTGCTTTCTTTGTTTTATGTCAGCGACACCAGGCCATGATGTTTACGTGTTCCATCCGTTGATCCTCTCTGTTGATCTGAGGTCAGGGTGCCACATTCCGAGTCAGGCTTAGCCTTACAGGGGTGGTTATAGTTTATGTGCTGTGGAAATCAGGTAAACATCCATAGATTTGTGGACATTCCCCGAAGGTGGAAGTTATTTATTACACCCAACGCTTAGCTTACAGCTAGACGTTTTTCAGCCAGAACATTATACTTGCAGCCTCTCAACAAGAAGCAGAACTGCATTATTGGGTTCACAGGTGATCACTTTGAGCCTACCCAGCTTTTCGCTTGTTCAACCACACTAGAAGCGTTGGCTTATGCCTTATCTTCTAGTTCGGGGTTTTCAATAGCTTCCTACCAAAGAACACACTCATTTCTTTTCTACACAGTTCCAAATTGCTCCTGGTAGAATTTCCTTTTGGTTACAGGAGTTTCTGTTTTGCAAAATAGGATACCAAGTTTCTACTGGTATCTTTGGTTCTCCTTGTTCGTAACATCTCCCATGTCTCAACAGGGAGATTCTTATCAAGGAAGGCTGATTTCATGGCTTTGGATGTGCATAGCACCCCTTTGCCCTAATTCACTAATTTTACCTTTTGGGTGGTGCTTAGTCACATTGTTTTTATTAGTGAGTCAGTTGTTCTTCTTGGACAGAGGGTCAGAAAACCTGTAGAGATTCGGTCTCAGAATGCAGTGCTGTTGCATATTGGTAGCACTTATGCAATTCCCGTATCCTAATGCAGGATAGGGGTCGACCTGTGTATGGTCGGAGGGGTGTTCCTTGTGCCATCCTATGGGCCAAGCTAGACCAGCTTATTATTATTATTGAGGGCCAAATGCCTTATCAATCAATCCTTTAAAAGGTAGAGTGGGTCACCTCAGGGTAATACCTTTGTGCTCTCCTGGTTAGGTCATAGGGCTCTCTAAGAGGGAGCCCAGGTTCTTTTCACATGTTAACCTGTTTTCTCTATCGGCTCTCAATCTAATGACCCTCAGGTGGATTTGTCCATAGCCAAGTCGGGTCTCCCTAGAACTTAGGGGGTGTACAGGTGATTCACAGCTCCTATTTACTCGTGGGAGTTCAAGAGTTTCTAGGAGGGGGCGCATCCCAGGTAGTCTGGTGGTCCGCCGTATGTCTCGCAGAGCAGTGTTCTACTGTTTTAGGGGACTTGTGTTGTCGTGCCTCTTTTCCCGTTTTCAGAGCGGCCTCATCTCGTAGTTCGGCTCTTTTTGTTTTCATCATCTGGTTTGACGTTGTGGCATCGGATGGCTAACCTTTTCGGCCATATAATCCTTGCAGGGAGATGGTTGCTACCTTCAATTCAGCAGTTGAGATTCTTCCTCCGCTGTTTTCTTTGGGCTAGAAAATTATATTTGGTGTAAATTTCTGGTTGGTTGTAGATTTCCAGGGAGTCTAGTTCTCGTCATCAGGGGGCTTGCTTTGGCCTCCAGCGACTCTGAATTAGTTAAGCTGTTAGCTCATGGTTTGAGTGCTTCCTGGTATATATGTCGGGCTTACGTTGTTAGCTCTCTATATGAGTGCTCCCTAAGATATCGCTGAGTTAGTTAAGCTGTTTGCTCATGAAATGAGTGCTCCCTTGTTTATCTCTGAATGGTTTAAGCACTGTATCAGTGCTCCCTTAGATATCACTGAGTGACTTAAGCTGTTGCATCAGTGTATATGGTGGTCCTTTGTATATCATTGAGTGGATTGAGTTGTTAGCTCAATGCAGGCTGTTCTCTTGGATGTCACATCTCGTAGGGGATTTGGGGCGAGAGTGTGTATGGCTCTTCCTCATTTATTTTATCGGAAACTTAGTGGCGGTTCGAGACATAATTGGTTATGACAATTAGTGCCTGTATTCCACTGACACAGAGATTGTAGTTCATCAATTTTGTGCCTCTTCTTTTTGTGTAACGTTTCTTCGACGGGAGATAGTTTGTGCTTTTGTTCGCACAGTTCCTGTTAGAGAGGCTAAATGGGCATTCAATTCCTAACGCTAAAGAGCGTAGGGGGGACAGGGTCTAGGTGGTCTCTTGCCACTGCATCATGACCAACATTCTGTCTGTACCCCTCTGCAGGTTCCAGTGACTTTTACAGTGCACTTTCCAGGAGGGTTGCAGCTTTTTGTACGCCACAAAAGCGTCATTCAATGGCGCAGTTGTACAGAGTGGCAGCGTCTGTTTCTGCTGCATATTGTTTCTTTGTTGCATGCCTTTGCATTCACAAATGCAGGGTTTTGAACACAAAACATTGCGCACAGCCGTTCCAGAGCATTCCCGCCCTTGGACACAGCTTTGGTAGCTCCCCAAGGTAATGCAGTGTCCCCCAGTGGTAGGACAGAGAAAAGAGGATTTTTACTCACCGTAAAATCAGTTTCTCTTACTACACTGGGGGACACTGCGCGCCCTCCCTTGCTCTGAAAGTAGTGCTATTTTTGGTGTTGCTTTCTAGATTGCTTCTTCTCTCTTCCTGGCTTGGTTATACAAAACTGATGTCAGCTACAGAGGAGGGGCATAGTGGGGGATGAGTCAGGGAAACAAACAAGTTTATAACTGCTTAACTCCAGACCCACCTACTATACCCCAAGGTAACGCAGTGTCCCCCAGTGTAGTAAGAGAAACTGATTTTACGGTGAGTAAAAATCCTCTTGTTTTCACATTTGACTTCACTTGTGGTTTTTTGGGACGAGGAGAAGTGGGAGTTTTCCCACTGGTTTGATGGCTGTTTTGTTTCTGGATCGTAACCGTAGCACCAAGATTCATCTCATGTTATGACTTTTTAAAACAAAATCGGTAAGTTTCCAAGTGTTCCTTTAAAGCACGGCACGCAGCCAGGCGATTGTCTCTTTGGTTAACGGCGAGCGTGCAGGGCACAAATTTTGCTGCAACTCATTTCATGCCCAAGTTCTCATTTAAAATTTGCTGACAACTCCATGGAATCCCAGTCCACTCCACGAGTACATCAATGGTCCGACGGCGATCTTCCAGAATGGCTTGACGAATTTTCATCCCATTTTCCTCTGTTCAGGCGGTCCAAGGACGTCCAGAACGAGCTTGATTGTCAATTGACATTTCACCTTGTTTAAAACCGAAGAACTATTCGTAAACTAGTGTTTTACTCATGACAGCTTCCATGTATGCTGTTTGTAGCATAACAATAATTTTTGCTGCATTTTTTCCCAAAAAGAAAACAGAATTTCACAGCAACACGTTGTACGTGTGAATCAGCCATCACAAGTTAAGGTGAAAGACTGAATAACTCGTTGACAAAAGAAATCACTGGAGTCAAATGCTACCTTCCTCCCGCAATGTCGGCAGGTATATTGGCTCAGAAGGGTTCTGCAAACATTCAACTAGCGGCGAAAGCCCATACTATAAGTTCCCCGCCCTCTAGAACATGATTCTGGTTTCTTTTGGGTACCCCCTCGTACCATTTTGCTAAGGTCCATTCCACAAATGTTCCCAGCAACTAGAGGGCTGATGGAGGGCTGCAATGCTGACGTTACATGGACTGGGGGTGCCAGGGCCCACTAGTAAAGCCAGTTAAAGGATAGACTGCTAAAAATGATGTACAATACACATTTTAGACATTAAATACACTTGCATCCACTCCCTCTGATGAAGTTACGTTCTGTAATGAAACGCGTTAGGGGTCTAGAGACAACAGTCTAGTTGTCCTCATACTATTTCTACCTACTTTTTGCAGTTTCATAAATTTTTTGATCATCATCATCATCATCATCATCAGTTATTTATATAGCGCCAACATATTCCGTAGCGCTTTACAATTGGGGACAAATGTAATAAACTAATAAACAAACTGTGTAAAACAGACAAAGAGGTGAGAAGGCCCTGCTCGCAAGCTTACAATCTATGGGACAATGGGAGATTGACACATGAGGTTAAGTATACATTTTGCATCTTGGCCCAGCCAGACTGCAAAGGTAGGGTGACTCATAAGCTAAATGATCCTGTCACACAATAATGTTGGTCCGGGGGTAGTTGTCTTGTGTGAAATTGTGTAACAGGCTAAAGGTAGTGAGGTTAAGATGGTGGTTGAGGAATATTATACGCTTGTCTGAATAGGTAGGTTTTCAGAGAACGCTTGAAAGTTTGTAGAACAGAGGAGAGTCTTATTGTGCGAGGGAGAGAGTTCCATAGAGTGGGTGCAGCCCGAAAAAAGTCCTGTAACCGGGAATGGGAGGATGTAATGAGGGTGGATGAGAGACGCAGATCTTTTGCAGAACGGAGTTGCCGAGTTGGGAGATATTTTGAGACAAGAGAGGAGATGTATGTTGGTGCAGCTTTGTTGATGGCCTTGTAGGTTAGTAAAAGTATTTTATATTGGATTCGGTAGAAGACAGGCAGCCAGTGTAGAGACATACAGAGTGATTCAACAGAGGAATAGCTATTTGCAAGGAAAATCAGTCTTGCCGAAGCATGCAAAATAGATTTTAGGGGTTTGAGTCTGTTTTTGGGAAGACCAGTAAGGAGGGAATTGCAATAGTCAATGCGGGAGATGATTAGTGCATGAATTAAGGTTTTAGCAGTGTCTTGTGTGAGATATGTGCGGATTCTGGAAATGTTCTTTAGATGTATGTAACATGATTTAGATATAGAGTCAATGTGGGGAACAAAGGATAGGCGTGAATCAAGGATTACACCTAGGCAGCGAGCTTGTGGGGTGGGATTTATGGTCATGTTATCAACAGAGATAGAAATGTCAGGTATGCTCTTGTTGGCGGGTGGGAATATTATTAACTCTGTTTTAGAAAGATTAAGTTTGAGTTGACGAGAGGACATCCAAGATGAAATGGCAGAAAGACAGTCAGTTACACGGGACAACACAGATGTCGAGATATCAGGAGAGGATAGATAGATTTGGGTATCATCCGCATAGAGATGATACTGAAAGCCAAAGGAACTTATTAGATTTCCAAGAGAAGCGGTATAGATAGAGAACAGCAGAGGACCTAGCACCGAGCCTTGTGGTACTCCAACTGATAGGGGAAGCGGAGCAGATGTGGCTCCAGAGAAATTAACAGTGAAAGAGCGATTAGAGAGGTAAGATGAGAACCAGGATAGAACTGTGTCTTGAAGACCTAGGGATTGCAGCGTTTGTATGAGAAGAGAGTGGTCAACTGTGTCAAATGCAGCCGAGAGATCAAGGAGAATTAGGAGAGAGTAATGGCGTTCAGTCTTAGCAGTGATCAGATCATTAACAACCTTGGTCAGCGCAGTCTCTGTGGAGTGTTGAGAACGAAAGCCTGACTGAAGAGGATCCAACAGGTTGTTTGCGGAAAGAAAGCGTGTGAGGCGAGTGTAGGCAAGTCTCTCTAGAAGCTTGGAGGGGCAAGGGAGCTGAGAGATGGGACGGTAATTTGAGAGAGAGTTTGGGTCGGAGTTTTGTTTTTTTAGAATAGGAGTAATCACTGCATGCTTGTATAGTGATGGAAAGATGCCAGTAGAGAGTGAGAGATTACAGATTTGAGTTAGAGGTGAAATGAGCACAGAAGACAGGGATCTACCAATTTGCGAGGGAATAGGATCAAGAGGACAGGAGGTAGAGTAGGAAGATAAGAAGAGCGTAGAAATTTCCTCTTCATTTGTGGGGTCAAATGAAGAGAGGGTGTCAGAGGGTAGTGGGAAGGAAATGAGCTGATGGCTTGTTGAGGAAGAGGATACCATTTCTAGTCTGATCTTATCAATCTTGTCCTTGAAGTAGGTAGCAAGATCCTGAGCACTGATAGTAGATGGAGGGTTCGGGGTGGGAGGATTGAGAAGATGATTAAATGTATTGAAAAGGCGTTTGGGGTTAGAAGCCTGAGCATAGATAAGAGATCATATGCCTAATTGACGGCTTTCTTTTCCACTGACAACATACAAGAACCGATACTCTTGGATTCATCTGGCATTATATGGATGGCGCTTTTCATCGGATTCTCTCCGTTTTCCTGATCCTATTCCTCACCACCCACTCTTATTACCATCGAGAAGGGTGTCAGGAGGTTATACAGCCTTTTTATGAACCAAGGCTCCTGTGAGCTCTCATATTCAAGCTCACCGCTCAGACACATACAAAGTTACTACCCGCTACAATTTGAAGGGCTCTGCTTACCATCTGCAGGAGATCTTACTTTATATTACTAAGGATTGTACTCCCATGATTACATTGGATATCCGATGAGACAGAGGAGATAAATCTCCAGTAGAGCTGCACTTCAAGCGGGTGTGTGGAGCGACATATCATTTCAGCTAAGACTGAGTAATTAACATCCACTATCTATGTTTGCAGGCAATTTCTTATATTGGGATACAGAGCGGACTTTATATTTATTTGGAATAGACACCAATAAAATAAGCAAGTTTGAGCACAATGCTCACGATTATCTACGCTCTATATAGAGATACACATGGACACTATATGACTATTATACATTGAGACGTGATCTATTATCATTGGTGGTTTAATGATTGTGGCAATTATTGGCATTATCCTTTTTTTGGGGAATTTGTTCAACTAGTCTTTTTTATACGTTTTGACCACAATATAAGCTACATTGGAGACAGCTGTCATCTTATTTAGTAGCATGGTGGTTTTTTTACAATACACATGAGCTACGTTTTTTACATTATTTTTCTAGATTGTTACTATGTCACTGTGCGCGGTGATGCAGTTCATGCTAATCTTTATCCCCTTGAGTATGTTTTAGTGATAGCATTAGTAGGTATTTGTACATTGTTTATGATTGTATGTCAATAAATTTACCTTATGCGACGACTCGTGATTCTATTTACCATATATATTTTTAGATAGCCAGACCAGTAGCGCTGCAAACGTTCCCTTTTGGTTCAAAATATTAATATATATCTTTGCAATGCTTTTGATATATCAGAAGGAAAGAAGTTTATATACGTTCCTTACCTATAATATACTAGAAGGGTGTTGAAGTCGTATAATTGGAAGAACGAAAGTATATTGGTTTAATATTGGTTTGCCGTGCGTATTGCGAAGCGTACGCCACGTGTTACGTGACGTGGTGCGTTCGCACGGTAAAATACGCACGCACACACTCGCATTACAACAGTTAGTTATTTATATAATTTCATATTGGTTCTGTTACACTGTAATTCAGGAGCAGATAGTATTCGGTTTATTATTAGTCTATATATATATATATATATATATATATATATATATATGTTGATTATATGTACATTGTAGTGTTATTAAAGGTTTAGGTAATAGGAAAGGTGTCATGCCTGATATCATATTGAAGCCCTAATCATCAGCAGCTGTCCGGTGCAGTCGGCGAAGAGATCGCACCTTGCATACTTTAGTTATTGATATTAGAGAGTAAAACCTTTGTATGATACTGGCTATGAAAAGGAGCAGACCCCCTGGAGAGAAGACCCCCACCTTTGGATTCCTTAGATTGAATCAACCTATTACCTGTCTGGCCTGGACCCACCCAACGTCTGGACCTATAGAAACAATCTACGTCATCTCTATTGTTCACAATGAAACACTGACTGTATATATATTAGTTGCATCTCACTGGGGCCTCAGTCAACTCTGACACAATATTCTATACAGAATATTGTCCATCGGGTCCCGTGGGTGCGCAAGCGAGCGCAAGCGATTGCATTGGTATGTACTTTATCTTTTGGTATTGGCTGTGCTGTACTGTACTTTATCATGATATAATAATGTATTGAATTATTGACTATTTACATCTGTTAAAAATAAATCACTTTGTGCTTTGGACACACATTCAATTGATTGGGCAATGCTTATTTTAAAACGATAGAATTACTTTAATAATTTGGGGGCTCGTGAGTTAGGAGTTACGTTACCGGCAGGTATGCAACGCTTACGATATTCGGTTCCTCAACAAAGGGTGGATGGACGGACGCGTCGTATAAAGCAGGAAAGAACGTAATGCGTCTAATACCTGTGGTTCACTGTGTGTTGCGAAACCGAATGTCCGTTGTTGCATAGACTGAAGGAACGCTAATTAGAATCTAGGGACAAGAAAGAAAAATGTTTCTTTTTATTGTCGTTTTAATGGTTTAAAGTGTATTGCATTGCTGTGCGTATGTGTACTTCCTGCTGTGCGTACGCAAACTTCCGGTAGATTTGCCACGTGGTTGAACAATTGTTTTGATAGTTATTATATGCATAGTATAATTACTTGTGAAAGCCTCTGAGACATTATTACGGTTGTTGGGAACTTTCAATTTTCTGCGCAGAAAAGGTGTATAGTGTGCGATTTTGTAACGTAGATACACTGTTTATTGTTGAGGTGCTCAGTTGCTGTCTGACGAGGCGGATTGCCCAACTGAAGGACGGTATACAGGGCAGGTATACCGAATGCGAAAACGAAGTTTTCGCAAAAGCGCTACCAATAGATCGCAAGGTTTGCTAATAATTAGTATTGGTAGGCAGTGCGATCCGATCGCACCGTTAGTGCGAATTGGTGAAGCAGCTAGGAGGAATTATACTGGAAAGGCAGGTTGATTGTATTAACTTGCGCTCCCAGCGATAATAAACTCAGCAGATTTTTGTGGTTGAGCCAGGCTATCGAGGAGCTGATAGCCCTTGGGGCCCACAGTGATATTTCTGTATTAGGGATCCTCGCCAGGGGCGAGAAAAGCGAGTGAACGCGGCTAAAGGAAATACGTTCACCGAGCATTATAGATCTCTAGCGGTGAGTATAGCAACAGAGTTGAAATTATTTAGTGGAAAGAACAGAGCATTGCGGTGTGTCTGTGTTCCGGGTAGAAAGTATATTGTGCAACATGGGTGCTAGGCATACGCTAGAGATTACCAATTTACTGCCTAAGGAAGGTCTTATTGAGTCAGCAAGATTTCTCATGTGTGCAAAATATGGTGCATACGCAACTGTGTATTGTGACACGTGGGTCGAAATGACCAAAGATTGTGATAGGCCTTTCCCAACAACAGGGAGTTTTAATGCAGAGGTGCTAAATACCGTAAAAGATAAAGTACGGTTGATTAAGTCAACGAAAGTGAGAAATGCACATAATCATTGTTTAAAATCGTGGCAAATGGAAGGTAACACGTGGCAGAGCAGCGAACGCACAGCGGAAGTGAGTGTAAGGAAAAACACGTGTTCAGCGGAAGTAAGCGTACCGGAAACAAGCATTCCGGAAGTGTGCGTTGCAAAGCGTGGCGAACTGAGCGCAAACACGCCCCCGATAAATTCGGTCGGGGCGGGAAGTACAGCCAATACCAAAAATGTAAAAACTGTAACTAGTAACTTGTATGTTGTTTTAAGTAACGTTAAAAGTAATGTTTCAGGACAAAGAAGAGGAACGGTCCCACCAGCAGGGGCAGCTGCTGAAAGTGGTGAGAGTAATGAAAAGGTTAACACAGGGGGAGACATCCATTTTACTGCAGCAGCAATTTCAGCAACTAGTTTCAGTGATTTGGTAGACTTGCATCCTGTCTGCACAGCAGCAGTTCCCAATGGGAAAGCAGACAGGAATAGTGATGTTCCCTTAAAACATGTAGCAAAGCATGATCCATGCACTAGGTCTGAAACATTTTCAATTTTGTCTGATTTCCCTGATCCTAGGAAAGATTTGACCAAATGTCAGCAGTTTATTAGATATTATGGTAATGTGTATGAGCCAACTAATAACGATTGGCGAGTATTATTGAAGACCTGTCTTCCTCTCAATACTGACATACAAAAGTTCATTAAGGATTGTATGTTGGAGGAGGATGAATCCTTAACCGAGGATGATAATCAGGACAATATTAGACATATAATCACACAGTTGGCCACATATTTCCCAGTGATAGTGGACTGGAGTAAAATTTTTAGTATCCAGCAAAAAGATAGTGAAAATGCAGCAGACTATTTTTGCAGAGCTTTGATAGCAATGGGCAAATATACTGGGGTACCAGACATAAAAGATAATGTACACTACAGAGAGGTTGCTGTTAAAGTTCTAATGGATGGCCTCAGGGAAAACTTAAAAAGAAGGGTGCAAACTTCATTACCATACTGGAAAGGAACCACTGTAAGTGCTCTCAGGGAGTCAGCTATAGAACATGATAAAAGTATAAACAAACAGAAAGAGACACTAAGTGATAGGGTAATGATGATAAGTATCCCAGCACTAGAGGGACTGCACACACGACCACCAGAATACAACCCACATAACAGGAAACCCAGAATAGTGAGATGTTACAATTGCAGAGAAGAAGGACACATTAGGAAAGATTGTAAAAAGGAAGAGAAACAACACGAGTTGAGGAAGTGTTTTCAAGGCAATAAAATAGGACACCTAGCAAAACATTGTGAAGACATGACAGGGACGTGCTTCTACTGCCATAAGAAGGGACACATGAGTAGGAACTGTGTAGAGAGAAGAATGAATACCTGGGTTGGAAATCACATAGACATCCACAAAGGAGGCGTACACTTCTCTCAGAGGTTCCCCTTTAATTGATTGCACACTCTGTAACAACTAATATTCTGGGGGAGAAATATAGCCGACTCTAGAGTTAATCTGTGGTGAGCATTAAGGTGCAAAATGTAGAAAGAAACTTATTTTTTTTTAAAGTAATCTTTGTTGATTTTGTTTGTTCGTTTTATGTTGTCACATGTTTGTTTTCCTAAATCGCTAGCCGACGGCAAAGAATAGAAATGTTTGTTTTGTTTGCTGTTTTAAGATAACTATCTTGTTTTTCTTTTCACAGATAAAAGGGACACAAAAGAAGTATAGACAAGTGTTTAAAAGGGGTGAGATAGAGAAATAGAAGAATTACTCTTGAAAGACTAATTAACAATAGACAATTGGAACACTCTTTTGTTTTAGGCTGCAGTGACTCATGATAATTTGTTTGGCTGAGAATCATTATCCAACAATGAAGTATGTACATACTTTGCTCCAAATATCGTTTTATGTATTTCAGAGAAAATATGAGTCACTAAGAGTACATTTTCAAATTTCTCTATTATAAGTTAGAAAAGTCCGTTGAAAAGGTATGTAGTCAATGAGATACCGAGTTCTTAATGAACAAATGACGGACGACACTGGATTGCACTGTTAAGAACCCCTAGTCAAGTATGGGGAGGGGTCATAGTTAGCAAATAGCTAAGGGGAACAGTGGAATGAATACAGCCATTTCCCCATAGAGTCAGAGTCCAATCCAGCTGTCATTTTGTTGTAAAAAAAATCTCCCTTTCTACATGTATGTTTGTATTCAAACCTTTGTATTCCCATCATTCATTGCTTTCCTATTTCTCATTCTTTACACAAACGCTGCTCTCTCGCTCTCTCGCTCTCTCGCTCTCTCGCTCGCTCTCTCTCTCTCCTTCCCTCTCCCCCCCCCCCCCCCCCCCCTCTGGTAGAGATAAAATCAGTCTCAACAATGGAGCTAAAACATATTTTTATGTTTTTACATAAGACAAATTCAGAGATACATACACTAGATTGATATGAGTTACAGAAACAGTCAGGGGTTTTGTTTTCATGTGTATAGAAACTGCTGATTTTAAGCAGAAAGGTTCTGTTGTGGAAATACGATTCATGTGTTATAGATTGCATATCTGTTTTGTTTTTTTGTTTTGGCTCGTGCCTCCTGTACAAAAATGTGCCTTTTTATGGATGCACAAAGGGTGGAGACAGGAGATTGCTAGAGGATAGGCATACAGATATGCATCTCTGTGTAGAACATTATAGTAGGATTTTTACCACAAGATACGACATAATGTGAAACCCTAGAAAATGTAGAATTTTCATGTTTTATAATTTTCACTGTTAGACAGGCATGTACTGGATACTGTTATATCTGAAGAAAGTGTTATAGAAAGAGACCTCTTTGCCTTTCCCACTTAGTCAAGTAGCTGAATATGAGGTACTGAGAATGACATGTGAGTTAGCAGAGGGAAAATCGATTGATATACATTGGTCTTTAGCATTTTTCTAGTCTAGAGGGCGATGTTGAGGTGACTGAGAAATCGTTTTATAGCAATACCAGCACATGATTAGGACACTACATAGAGGACTTTATACAGTGACACAGTTACCAACTGAAGTAGCTGCTAGTAAGGTCCACACTTACACGCACAACCATACATGGCTGTCACACCAGGGAGAACATAGCTGTCAAATAGACAGCAGGGTTTTATGTGACAGCTAACAAATCTATGTTTTGTTTTGTTCTTTGTTGTATTGTTTTAGTTTTAAAAAGGTGAACACACACACACATGCACGCATACACATATTGGTTAATATAGGAAGATTTGTGTTACCCGAGGGATAAACTGTCTGGAAGGTGAGGAGTCTGGTGGACTCTGGAGAGATGGACAAGGTAGACCAATAGAGCCATCCCATATCCCTCCTGCTGATGGGTTTTCCTCCAGGTAAAACAAATACACGTCATCCAATTACCACCATGCAGGATCCTCAAGTATACACAGGTGTACCAATGAAATATGTCTGGGTAGAGGTGTATTGAAATGTGTCTAATGTATTACTGTATCATACTCAAAGCTTTTGTTATTTAATGTAATAGTCCTAGAGTTATAATAGATGATAGGGGTATTCATGTTATTGATAATAGATGTATAAGGTATGAGTAGTGGTAACAAAGCACATACTTTCAGTTAGCCATAAACCAGTGTGAACATAAAGTAGTGGTACTCGGTAGAATGAATTGAATAGAATAAGAGTTGGAACTTGATTGAAGTGCCACTAGTCCTTTCCCGCTACCAAGAGATCACCCCTGGGCAGACTCCTAACCTGTCAGTTTTTGAAATGTTCTTGACCCCTCGTGAGATGAGATTGTAACTGGGAGGCTAGGTTAGACCTTGAGAGAAGGTAAATAGTGAGACAGCAACCGAGAACGTCCAAAACACTGTTTCCCGAAAGGTCACACTAACTGTCAGGATGTTGGATCAGGAGAGTAAGTTGTGGAGCGGTAATTTCTTAAGCTTAGGTTATTTGCCAGACAGGTACCAGGTGTAGGCTACCAGCCTCACGGCTTCAAGGGTAGCAGAGACACACTGGTGCCCATACCACCCACTGCAGAGGGGCCAACACTCAGAGAAGGGTCCAAGGGCACTCATGAGTTTGTACTGGAAGGCCTCGAATGCAGTTAGTAGCACCTGAGCCAAAGGCTAAGACTGTTGTCCAGCATGAAGTTGTAGTTTTTCCTGTTTTGTGTTCTCTCATTTCACTCTCTTCTCAGGACGGTTAATTCTTTTGATTATTAGCAGGTGACAGAGACTGGTTCAGGTAATGATAAGGAGGTAATGGGGAGGAAGAAGTTAGTAGCATAATCAGTCCAGTCAATTACTCTATTCAATTCAGGGGTAAAGGAAAATTTGGAAACCTTGGAGCTTGGAGAAAGTGCGAGGGGCTATTGTCTGAGTAGCATTACGTCCGTAAGTACGGCGACCCCATGGTTAGAAAAGAGACACACCCAGCGATGCCAGTCCAGTAATATTCGGACTTGAGCAGGCATCCTTGAGAATGATTATCATTCTTGGGAGGGTAAGGTTTTAGACCAAACAAAGTGCTGGGCGTGCTCACACGTGCCTCAGTGATTATATCAAGTAGGATTAGTTCTCTTTCCACTAAATATTCTTGAGGTACCTGAACTATGGGTGGGAGGTCACTAGGGGAAAAAGTAGGACACCTAGGTCCCTTAGTCTGAAGTCTCCCAATGCTTTGCAAGCCGATCACTGTTACATCTGAGCATTGAGAGACTGGGAAGAACGAACAGACAATAGCCCGCCCACAAGGGTTGATGAAAAGAACTGGTGACATTATTAGATGTGTGTATATTAACGCAAGCTGAAGGAGATTGCATATGACATTATTGATAGACATAGGATGATGCTATTGATGAACATGAAGTGTTTAAATGTATTCTGAGCTTAAAGACATGCGTTGGACAGAAGAACCTGTTAAACTTGAAGAACTGTAGTAGAGAATTCTGTATAGCTGATACACGTTCTACTGTACCATGTACCTTTCCAAATAATGTATTAAGTGTTTTATTGCACCCTTGAAGGGCATACAAAAGGTTATCTCCAAGCTCCAGAAGTGTACAGTTTATAGTAAAAGAAGAAGTCGTTTAGAGGATTAAGACTCTCTCTTATGATAACTTGTTTAGATCTACAAACAGCGTGGACATACACCAAGGGGGATTAAACGTGGTACTGAGATCCTGCTTATAACATCTTTAAGGTGATAGTTTATTGTACTATCAAAGGGTGGACTGTTGAAGTCGTATAATTGGATGAACGAAAGTATATTGGTTTAATATTGGTTTGCCGTGCGTATTGCGAAGCGTACGCCACGTGTTACGTGACGTGGTGCGTTCGCACGGTAAAATACGCACGCACACACTCGCATTACAACAGTTAGTTATTTATATAATTTCATATTGGTTCTGTTACACTGTAATTCAGGAGCAGATAGTATTCGGTTTATTATTAGTCTAATATATATATATATATAATGTATATGTTGATTATATGTACATTGTAGTGTTATTAAAGGTTTAGGTAATAGGAAAGGTGTCATGCCTGATATCATATTGAAGCCCTAATCATCAGCAGCTGTCCGGTGCAGTCGGCGAAGAGATCGCACCTTGCATACTTTAGTTATTGATATTAGAAAGTAAAACCTTTGTATGATACTGGCTATGAAAAGGAGCAGACCCCCTGGAGAGAAGACCCCCACCTTTGGATTCCTTAGATTGAATCAACCTATACCTGTCTGGCCTGGACCCACCCAACGTCTGGACCTATAGAAACAATCTACGTCATCTCTATTGTTCACAATGAAACACTGACTGTATATATATTAGTTGCATCTCACTGGGGCCTCAGTCAACTCTGACACAATATTCTATACAGAATATTGTCCATCGGGTCCCGTGGGTGCGCAAGCGATTGCATTGGTATGTACTTTATCTTTTGGTATTGGCTGTGCTGTACTGTACTTTATCATGATATAATAATGTATTGAATTATTGACTATTTACATCTGTTAAAAATAAATCACTTTGTGCTTTGGACACACATTCAATTGATTGGGCAATGCTTATTTTAAAACGATAGAATTACTTTAATAAGGGTGACTGTGGTTTGATACCATAGCAATTTTTTAAAATTTTTGCCTATGTACTTTTTATGCTATTTCACCAATAGGCTGAGCATAGTACTCAACTCATTTCACAATGGTCCATTATTTGTTTGTCCTACTTATTTTACAATTATAGTATCCCCTGCTCACTGAACTCCAAATGTTTGGCTGAAATAAGAAGGACATGTCACCAAACCCCAATCGGTCCAGCAATAGTATCACATGCAGCCTATATCTTGTCACCTACAAATGAGATTTATAAATGAAATGTTGCTGTATGGGTTTAAAGAAATCTCAAAACCAGGTCTGCTGGTGCTGTGGTGTTTGAGAAACAAGAGGACAAAGTCTTGACAAACATTTTAGAGAACATAAACAATACTTACAGATTGCAAATTTAAAAATAATTGAAAAACTCCCAGTGTGACAGCAGATATAAAATGTAATTTCTTATTAAAACAGATTTATTAGAACATGTTTAATTTCACAAATACTATATAGATGTGCACAGTCCTGACAAGTTTCCTGTTTCGTGTGACAGTACAAGATGTCTTTTTCCTGAAGAAGGCCACAAAGCTGGGCCTTTAGCAAGCTACTGACCTAGTTAGGGATATTTCTACCATACGGAATAGCAGCTATTACTTTAGCAATCCCTATATGTTTTGAAAGCATTAATGAATAGTGAATTCTATTCTGAAGCAACTCCTGATGCCAGTCGCACACATTTTTCAATCAGATGAAGGGACCGTGGAAAGATGTTCCAGTTCATAGCGTCCACCCTCTGCTGCTCCCTTTCCTCCCTTCTTGTGTTCTAGAATTTGACGCATTTGCTCTTGTGCATACGCTGGCTTCTCTGCAAGGGGTCCGGGTGGGGTGGGGAAGCCTAAGATTTCAGGTGCCATGTAAGGACGTAGCCATCCAACCAGTGGAGTACTACCTGGAGTGTAGTGGGTGTGCTTATGGTAAAATAAAAGACCATCCACCTAAAAGTGAGGGGAGAATAACAGAAAAACAGAGACAGAAAAAAAAGTGTTACATTACCCTCAAAATATGATATTGTGTGAAACATTCTTTTGACTACTTTCATACCTAATGACACAAAGGGCATTCACAGTCGGACACACTCAAGTGCCTTTATGAACATGTATTTGCAGAAAGTACAAAGAGGGACAGTATATCTATGTGGCATAATGCTGAGTAACTACATTTTGGGCAGACCTGGAATGATCATTGGCCTCCTTACCACTGCTTGGTTGGCACTGTGATGCACTTACATGCAAATGAAGAAAAATCATATTTTGTCTTGTGGGACGAGCTATTTAAATGAGCTGGAGATTGACCATATGTTAAGCGGTTCCTAAATTTACATGGTCCCACTGCACTTTTAAGCTACAGAAAATGACCAGAAATAAGTATATTTCATTAGATTATAAACCCATTGCACCTCCGTAGCACAAACACTGCAAGAGCAATGCGCCATAAAACCACATAAAAAAACAAAAACATAAATGGAAAAATGCAAAATAAGAGCATCCTAATTCCCCTTTATCTAAAAATAAAAAAAGTGAAACAGGCAGCCTTTTAATACATAGTTATCCCTAGTACAACAATACCAAATAACAGTACTTTATTCAAGGTATGACACAGTGACTGGATGGACTTACTATGCCATCTTACTCCACCATGTTTTTTGGTGGTTTTCAGCAATAAGTCATGACGGACTTCTACTGGGACAAACTTAGCTGAGACAGCCACTCACCGACTTTGAATGTCCACTGCACAACAATGTTGAAGGAAGGTAATATCTTCCACTACCACCAGGGTCCTTCACCAGAATCTGGAACTGCTTAAACTTGGGCAACATGGAGCTGTTACAGCACCTCTTTGCTGGGTGCTCTGGCTAAATCTTTCCTGACCACTTACTATGGATCAGTACTGGGTAGCTGGCAAAGCGCTAATTAGAGAGTGCTAGAATTAGTGCAGGACAGCCAGGGAGTGGAGTGGATTTAAGTGTGAATTTTAATTTGTTGCTCACAGGAACAGAGCAGGGATAGGTGTCATAGAAACAGAATCTGTTTAACAGTATTTGGATTTGCACTTTTATCACAAGAAGGTTGCAGTTTACATAGGCTATTAGGCTTCATTTTATATTATTTTTTTTATTTTTTTTTCATAGACCCGAGGGTTGAGTTCACCAGCCTCCTTAACCAATCCAGGCTGACCCTGAGGTTAAGGTGGTCAGACCTCTTGATACTGGCGACTCATAGGCTCTGTCAAGGGGTCTAGCACCTCCTCAAGCTCCTTGAGGTTGGGAGCCAGATCCTGGGGATGCTTCCAGGTTTAGCAGAACCTTTACTTTCCCTACTGGAACCCACAAGACCACTAGGAGGTTTTTTTTTTTTTATTATTATTATTTCTGTGCCATACTGCACCCAACTAATAGTCTCCCAGATTGTTTGGGTCAGGGCAATCACAAGGACATGTTAGTTTTAAAAATATATATTTTCACAATGATATGTTATATATGCACATGGGTACAGTTTACCCATGTGTGTAATGATTTAGCCGGAAAAAAAAAGGGACAGTATAGGGCTAGGAAGACACATTTTGATTGAGTAACATTTACACATTCTTGCAATGTGTAAATTACATCCACTAGGAATGTGTGTCACACAAACTGCATGACCTGGTCTCATGCTTGGGTGGTGGTGATGGTGGTTAAGTAGGGAAGGAGGTGCTTTTTTTTTTTTTTTTTTCTTTAATATGTATTTTTAAGAACTTTATACGTTTTTTTTTTTTTTATCACTTTTAAAGATTTTATTTTATAACTTTTGCAGGCCCCAAGTGAGGGTAGAGTGAGATAAATCTTCCCTGCACACTAACAAACTTACTATATCTGCTGCCAATCTGGGTCTAAGGTAAAACTGAATCTAATCATTTTAGTGGCAGGGGAAATGTAATCTGGATTGCCATTATTGTGGCCCCCCACACACAAAGGCTACTGAATTTACATTTTTGGAGTGATTAAGGTTTATAAGAGACTGTAATCACCTCTTAAAATCTATTATGCTCCACAGAACTTCTATCATGGAGTTCCTATTCTTTAAAATACTGTTACAAGGTGCTTGTCTCAATTTCCACATCTGAATCCCTAATATCTTAATTTTGCATGAAAATAACAAAATGTGCACTATACCTTATACGGAAAGGTTTGCGTGAGAACATTCTGTATGGAATCAAGAGAGCAGGGGAAATTCTGCAGACCCACAAACTTGAACTAGATGAACAGGAAAAGAAAAAAAGGATGAGGAAACAACTTATTAACTGTATAATTATCTCTGGCACTCGTGCTACTCACTGGGTTACACTTGGAAGTATTACAGAGTTCATCTTGTTCTTGGAGCTTTGAGTCAAGCCAATAAAAGCGAAAATCAGTCTACGAAAAGAGAATAGGTTTCAGTTTTTAACACATTCAACGCAATCAAACTTATGAAAATTCACTAAAGATCGCACTTTAGTGACTGGTTAATGCTAGATTTCTTTTATCTACAGAAGGACACAGACATATGCAGAACAATCAGAAATAAATGGGAGACTTCGGTGGTTAATCTGTCCTTCCTTGCCTACGATCAATAATACATGGCCTGGCTAATATTGTCCAAATATACACCACTCACTTGGCAATCATACACTGGGTGCCCTCTCCAACACATGACATCTAATACATAATATGTTCGAGACTCCTCATTGTATATACAGTCGAGAATTGTGTAATCTGCAAAACACAGAAAATAATTTGGCATAATTAAGCTGCCATCATTTCTTCACCATAACATAACAAACAAATGCAGAAGTAAATATGCAGGCAGGGTGGGGCAAACAAATGTCAAACAACTAAAACAAATGTCTATATATTTCAAAGATTTTTTATTTCTATGAGGGGCAGAGAAGCCCATCATCTCAATTTACACAACATATCAGACGGACCTGCAAGGGATTTCCAATGTCTAACAAGGAAATCACAAGCGCTCACACTTTATACAAAAAAGCATATAATGAAGAAATACAAACCCTCTGCTGTTGTTCTCTGGGTCATTGTCAGGTCCTCAAAGCATACAAACAAGGAAAACACTTATCATGGAACAGTGCTAGATCGTATCTATATAGTATATTATAAATATTAATAAAAAAAAATGACAACATTATTTGTAACAAATGAATAATAAAAGGATTTTTATACTTACTGTAAAATCCATTTGGGGTACACTTCACCATGGGGTAGAGAGGGCACTGTGCTGGGAGTAAGGCACTCCTGAAAGTAAGAACTTTTCTGCCCTGCTCCTCCCCTCTATGCCCCCTTTATAGAGACCATTCTGTTTTGTTTTTTTAAACTATGAAAGCTCCAAAGGTGGGACTGAAATTACAATCAAAGAAGAACCAACTCAACAGTGAAGAAGAAAAAGGGATGGGAGCGCAACGTCCCCCAAATGTATCCAGAGAAAAGTATTTTACGACAAGGACAAAAATGCCTCTATTCTCAAGCATCCCATTTGGGGACACTGCTCACCATGCAAAGTTTTCCAAGCTGCCCCTTGGAGCTGGTACTATCAGAGACTGCTGCTGCCCATAAAAGTTCTCGGACAAAGCAGGGGTCTTTTGAAATAAACACATTGAAACTGTAGGAATTGGCAAAGATGTGGATGGAGGACCAGGCTGCTTGACAACTGTTCAACTGAGACTCCATGACGTGCTGACCAGGAGGTGCTCACTGATCTTGTAGTGTGGGCTGTAATATCATCATGACTGGACATCCCTCTGAGATACAAGTCTTACTAAGGTAGCCTTAATTTACCTCACAACTGTCTGTTTCATTGCCGGCCATCCTCTCCTGTGTGTCATACAGGAAAGGGGGCTATCTGTTCTATGCAAGGAGAACAATCTGTCTACATAAATCCTGAAAGCCCTAACCACATCCAACAGGTGGAGACATTCTTCCATTCTAGATGGCAGGTCCTGGCCTAGAGCAGGGATAACAATATCTTGGTTTAAATTAAATTTTGACAACACTGTGGGCTGATAAAAAGCCTTGATGAACAGAACAGCTCTGTCAATAAGAAAGACAAAGGGCTAGATTTACTAAGCTGCGGGTTTGAAAAAGTGGGGATGTTGTATAGCAACCAATCAGATTCTAGCTATCATTTTGTAGAAGGTACTAAATAAATGAAAGCTAGAATCTGATTGGTTGCTATAGGCAACATCCCCACTTTTTCAAACCCGCAGCTTAGTAAATCTAGCCCAAAGAGTCAATTCAAACAAACATCTCAATGAAGCAATGGCCAGCAAGTAGGGACACCTTCCAGGTAAGGAACTTGATGAATAGATTCCAGAGGCTCGAAAGGCGGTTTCTGTAGCAATGAAAATGACAAAATTCAAATCCCACAGAGCTAGCAGCAGAACACAAGGCGTTTACACATGAAGACTACCCTCTAGAAATGTCTGGACCAAAAGAAAGTAGCCAGTTTTCTCTGAAAGAAGATGGATAAACCAGACACTTGGACTTTAAGTGAGGCTAATCGCAAGCTATCCCTGTAAGACGGACAAGGTGAGTGCCAATTTATAGGAAGAAGTTGGAACTCTTTTACTTTCACACCAGCCTATGTAAGTTTTCCACACTCTGTGGCAATTTTTAGATGAATCATATACCATGATCTACTCGCCCAGTTTTGTGCTACCAGAATTACTAGGACACCCACTCTGTTGGCCTTCTTCAGTACCTGAGGTAGCATGGGAATCCGATGGAAAAGATATGCTAGATGGTACTTCCACTAGGAATGCCTGGTTCTTGCACAGTACAGAGCAACCTTGTGGTTCAGTCGAGAGGCCCTCATGTCGACCCCCGACCCCCGGCTGAACCCACCTCTCCACTTTTCAAAGCTAGCAGATTTAAAGCTGAACTGTAGACAATGAGCAGGGAGAATACCCCCTCCCCCTTCAACAACTAAATACTTAGTTTTAAGATGTGTTCTGATGTAACCATTCTAAATTGGAAAGACATATATTTTAAAAATAAAACAACAATAAAAATTAACATAAAACAATAATCCAATTCCTTTTGTAGATACTGCAGATACTTTATGGCACCTTAAATAAACATTTTATTGATTTATCTTAAAAAAGATTTTTAGATAAAAGATAAGCTGTCATTCAATTTAGGTGATTGTCAAGGAATCAGACACACTTCTTCACCCACTAACACACACAACAATTCCCTCACCTTTGCCACTAGCACTGTTCTTCCGGTTTCCTCCTGGTAGCAGTGATGGAAACCTGTTCACACAATATCCACTTTTAGTATAAGCTGCGGTGGAGCCCTATAGTGGTTTAAGATAAATTTTACCAACACATGTAATCTCATCAGCAACTGTAAGGAACATTAAGGGGGAGTTCAATTGTCAACGATGAGCCACCAGAAAGTACCTGAACATCACGAATTTTCCGTCGCATCTCTATGAGGTACAAGGTAAAATCTGTAATGTTACATCTCTGCGGATTGTCTTCACAGCTGTTCCGAAGGCACTCTGCGGCACATTGCTAACAACTGAATTCCTCTCTAAAGTATTTAATTAAATGAACTGTTGAAAAATGGTGGCTTGCAATGTCTCGTTAAGTACTTGCAGTAACGAACCAATCACAAAAATACAGCACACGTGCACTTCACAAGCCGGGTGCGCATGCTGTTAACATTTATCTGAGACTGCACTCTATCAATTTAAGTTCACTAAATTAAGTTAGTGCATTAAGGGCATTTTTGTTTATTAAATTGTATAGTAGGTATGAAAGTAGCTCACCCGAGATGCAACAATCAAGGAACGCTTTCCAGTGGGACAAACTACAAGTAGCCAGAGATCAGTCAGGTCTGGAGGAATTTCTATTAACCACTCGGAGAGCATGAGCTGGAAGAGACCAAGAAATGTAAAGAGGAAAAAACACATATAGACAAGAGAATAATAGCAAGAGGTGAAATGAAAGAAAGGATTGTGCTCTAAACATAAATCACCTGGTTAGCATAATGTTTGGGTAATTTCTTGCCAGGATCGACATCCATGTCTTCCTCTGCATCCCCCACTTCATCTTCTGTTTGTTTTTCCTCATCTACCTTCTCTTCATCTTGGTCTTTCCAGTCCCCGTCTGCCAAGCGCCGGGCATGGTTTACATAATCCAAACGTTTCCTGTACATGCAAAACTGATGGACGTCTTTATCTACTCCTTAGTAATAAATGTCTTGTTTTATTGATCATGTTTATGTAGGTAAACAGAATTCACCATCTACATGGCTTAAGCTCCCCACATTCTGTGATCCAGTAGCTCAATATAAATCATGTTCAACCCAATTTTGATTGGACAGGTTAATTGTTTTAGGACTGCAAGTAGCAATTCAGATAAAAATTGTCTATCGAAATCGTAATGTGTGGGCAGCTTCATTGTTTTCTTACTGTTTCTACTTTGTGTGTCCATTGATAGGATCAATAATGTATGCAGGTTTTTACTTAAAATTTCCCCATCGGATCTTCTCCCTTTACCATCTTTTTCTATGCTAACAATGAAACAATTATGTATATATCTCCACTTAGGCAAACAGAGTAAGGCGTGTAGTAAGAAAAATGGATTCTTACTTACTGATAAATCCTTTTCCTCAGAACCAAATGGGATAATCAGAATCACTACAGGGCACTTCAAGAAACAAAGCTGGCTTCTATCCCCTCTGCTTAACCCCCAAATAAAGGATCCAACGCCTCTAAAGGGCAAAATAGACTAAAACTTAGCTACCAGAATACAATAGTCAGAGAGGCTAATTTGAAAAACGTACAAGATGTGCACAGCAAAATGTTTTGGATTTACACTGGTGCATTAGAATGGTTTTGTACTTTTGTATCAACCAATTTCGAAGCCTTGCAAAAGTTTTTACATTTGAAGCAGGTTACACATCATACAAGCCTGCCCCCCTCATAGTACATCCTAATTGTCTCTAGTCCCCGATTCTTGTCTTTCTTCTAGCCAGAATACAGGAAATATGGAGATATTGCCATCAATGAATACATTGGACAATATGGTGATCCACAGAGTTGCGAAATTATCATTTCGGAGTCAGCAAGGAATATTTTTGCCCTTTTAATACAAAATAGACTATGCTTTATTAAGGGACGGGTGGTTGCCTTCCTATTGATCAACTGAGGTTTCTGAGTTTGAAACATTGACCAAACATTTTTCAATCTAAATAACTATGTAACCAGGGCCAAAGTGAAAATTTAGACGTGCCAGTATGGAAATTTAGAAGCGACAGTATGAAAACTGTAATGAGAATGTAAGTTAATGGAATTTTACAATGAAGGCAAAAGGAGATGTGGCAGTATGTCATACCACCATAAACATCCCCACTTCGACCACTGTATGTAACTATATAATCATGTGAAAAAGAAAGTACATTCTCTTTTAAATATGTGTTTTACATATCAGGAAAATATCAGGACATCTACTCCTAACATTTGAAAAATCTAGTCTCATGCGACAAATAATCCATAACTTATTATTTACTCAACAAAAATAAGCCAAAATGAAGAAGCCATGTGTGAACAAGTTTGGTAACCAGGAAAAAAACAAACACTGCATTCCAGTTTAGGTTTAAAAAGTTGCATTTTATCAAAACACAAGACCTCCGGAACAATATTCTCTGGACAGATTAGAAAGTAGAGTTGTTTGGTCGTAATGCATAATGCCATGTTTGGTGAAAATGGAATACAGTATATCACCACAAGACCTGGGTGCCTAGAAAGCATTGAGCCCACCATGTTCTCCTCTTTATAACAGTGTATTCTAAAAGAAAAATCGTCCAACAATTGAAGTTTAGCTGAAAATGCAACAATACAATGATCCTAAACACACCATTAAATCTACAAGAACAAAAATATGGTTTTGGAATGGGTAAGTCCAGACCTCAATCCCCATGATATGCTATGATAGGACTTTTAGAGAACAAAGCGTAAATGAATACCCTCAAACATCACTGAGCTGAAGCTGTGTTGGTCTACAAGCCACATACACGATGTAAGAGACCGATAAACTCATACAGAAAACGATTAAGCCATAAGCTACTAAGCCATGGAGTGAGTGTACTTTTTCACAGTTTCTTCATAGTGGTTTATTTTTTATTGAATAAAGTACAATCTGTTATGTGCGATTTGTCACATGAGATTACATTTAGCAGATTTAAGAACTTAGCGAAGACTAAATGATTGTTAAATAAGTTCAGAACTCTAACATTCTGTGTCTTATTTAAATACAGGAATTGCAATGCATTTGCGCGGGCGCAGCAGCTCTCTCGTTTTTGGGGTTTTTTTTGGGTAGGGGAAACCCCCCACCCCCCCTAAAAATCCTGCATGCACCCCTGTAGAGCCTGATCATTGTTTTTGGATTCTCTATCCTAGTAAGTATGAATAAAAAAAATATATATAATTTATATTATTAATAATTAAGGTGGTATAAAATTTGGCTGAAAACTTTAATTACACACAGATGAACAATGCAGTAGAATAGTGGCCTCCATTACTGAAACGTCTACTATAAAGGAGACCCTATTTAATGTGCACCAACACTCAACAATGCTTCATCACTCACGCTTTTTGTACTTCCAGCAGTTTTTTTCTTCGCTCACTCTGCTCCAGAGAGCTATATTTGCCTTTGTACTGAGCCAATCTTGGGTGGGGAGCAGAAGGACTGTTCAGGTGTGAAGAAACAGCGAAACTTCCGGCAAGGGCTTCTGTGAGGGCGTCCATTCTGAGGCGACAAAAGCAGGCTATGAATGGTAAAGTGTGACAGGGCAATGGTCTGGGGGTCCTCTTGAACAAAAAGACAAACGTGATAAAAGTGAAAATAAAATTGCATAATATATATGCTGCTTATACAAGTATAAACACTTCATCGTCATTTTTATTTATAAGGCGCCACAAACCTCTGTAGTGACAATCAGTATAACAAAGCATACAAAAATTAAAGCTGAAATAGAAACAGAATAAGGACATAAAAGACAAAGAAGCAGCAGACATAAGACAGAGGTAGAGAGCCCCCTGCAGGTGAAAGCGTACAATGCTGAGTCCATGGGAGCTAGTGACACAGAATGGAAGTTGGTAGTGCCCAGAGGGAGTACTATCAGGTGCAGGTAGGATAGGCTGTAGTCCAAAAGTGGGTTTTAAGAGTGCCGTTAAAAGATAGATGGTTGGGGGAGAGTTCCATAAGTGGGGAGCTCTATGGGAGAAGTTTTGGTGACAGGAATGAGAGGTGGTAATCAGAGATTAAAAGAGGTGCAGATCAGAGGCAGATTTAAGAGGCAGGGTTTTTTGTGACAAGGCCAGAGATGTATGAGGGGGAGGCTTTGAATGTGAGGGCGAGTAGCTTGGATTGGATATAGGAGTTTATGGGAGCAAATGTAGGGATTTGCAGAGTGGTGCCGTGGATGTGGAATGGTGAGAGAGGAAGATAGGTTTTGATGCAGCATTTAGGACGGACTGTAGTGGGAATAGACAGGTGAAGGGAAAGCCAGATATGAGGAGGCTGCAGTAGAGAGATGATGAGAGAATTAATAAAGGTTTTGGGACTGTCCTGAATGATTAAGGGGTGTATTCTGGCAATGTCTTGAAGGAACAGGTGACAAAACACCAAGAGGGACTGGATGTGGAGATGAGCTGAAGTTAGAGTTAACGATAACACCAAGGCCGCGGGCATAGAAGAAAGTGTGATGTTGTAAATAGTGAGGGACACTAGATGGGTGGTAATGTGGTAGTGACACTGGGAGGGAGGAAAATGTTGAGTTTTGTTTTTTGTTTTAAATCAAGATTTTTTTGTTGAGAGTTTTACAATACAAATAACAGATAATGAATAACACCCTCTGATGCACCATATCTAAAGTCTGAAACAGACAAATATGTGGCGAGAGCAGGAACTTGAAAAATCACCTTACACAGTTAACATAGTAACAATGATGAATTGGAGGGGATCAGGGCACCCATTATTGAATACGACATACAACTTAGTACATGTACCCAAGAGGATGGCAGCAAAGCAACAACAGTCCAATATGAAAAACAACAAATCATCATCATTTATATAGCACCACTAATTCCGCAGCGCTGTACACATTGGAGCTTACAGTCTAAATTCCCTAACATTCACAGACAGACAGAAACACAGACTAGGGTCAATTTGATAGCAGCCAACTAACCTACTAGTATGTTTTTGGAGTGTCGGAGGAAACCGGAGCACCCGGAGAAACTCGATAAGGCCATGGTCGGGAATCGAACTCGTGACCCCAGCGCTGACAGGCAGAAGTGCTAACCACTAAAAATATACAGGGAACTGAGAGAGGCACCAAGGATTCTCAACTAAATGGTCAGGTAGCAGCAGGGAGTAACCGGGTGGTCTCAGGAAAACACCTCTACAAATCCTCTGCTAGCGACTGCACCGTTTATCTAGATCTAGCCCACCTGAACCATAACTTGAAATATTTGTGCATAGCATTCCGAGACCGATAGGTGTATCTCTCATGGCCTACAGCCTTGTTAACCAGCCCAATCCAGTTATGGAAGTTGGGGTTTGCTCTAGTCATCCAGTATACAGCAATTCGGTCTTGGTCAATACAAATAAGTTAGTGACATATTGGACCAAACATTTATTGAGGAGCGAGTCCAGGCCAAGTCCACACATACAGGTTTTAGGAAACAGTAAAGGGGCTTTGATACCCATCTTCTGGATAGCAGACACCACCGACAACCAAAAAAGCTGAACCCCTGGACAGTCCCAAAGTAGGCAAAATGTTGAGCTTTTGTACTGTTGGGACATACAAGTGAAGTGCCAGTTGGACAGACAGGATAAGAGAGTGGTCACAGGAGAGGTAGATTTGTTGCCTGCATAGAGGTATACAAAGAGAAATGCAGAGGGCCACTAACAGAAAGAGGCAGTGGAGGGGATATGCCTGAAGTAAGCACTGAAGGAGTATTCATAAAGCTAGGCAGAGAACACAGTGCCACAAAGGCCAAGGGAGGGAATATTTCTCTAAACAGTGAATTTTGATGTCATCAATTTAGTGTTCAGTAGGGAAACATGTGTATGATAAGAAATAATGCACCCCCACTGGACATTATTACAGAAATTAGAAGACACCAGTCCCCAAACTCCTGTGACTCCGAATATCCATATAATTTAGTGATGAGAACTGTCCCACATTTGGGTTATTTTTAATATTTTTTTTTGTTTATAGTGTGTGTGTGTGTGGTAGGTACATAGTTCAGCTTAACTTGGCTAGCAAGGTTGCCCAACCTTACACGTATTTTACTGACAATAAATGCAGCTACAATTTTTGCGGTCACTTTTATGTAAACCCAGAGTATTAAACATGAATATGAGAACATCCAGTTGATAGGTGAAAGGGTGTTAATGATTGTGAGAGGACATTATTCACAACCCTGCACTGAAACAACATTACCTATGCCTGTCAGTATATAGAAATGCCTTATTACTAACTATACTGCCGCTGGAAATCACGTTGGCTGAGGGCACTAGACTAGAGCTAGGTGGAGTATGGACAATGTTGACAAGGTAAGAGCATTGCTAGAAGAACCAAGCAGGTATGTGCATAGATCTTCTGAGCTGCCTGTCCGGACAGCTCATACCAATAGGCAGGAGGTACTAGCAGCAGCTCTCTATCTCCCACATGATAACCAGCAGCTTACCTTGTGACGTCACTGTGCCGGCGCCAGGAGCCGCCTGGTGGAACCGGAAGCGACAGATCGGAACTCAGCCTGTCACGTGACTGCTAGCAGACAAATCATAACAATGTAGAACGGTGGCCCCATTGTATCAGTCACTTGGCGTTTATTAGCGATTAGTAAATGATCATAGTTGGTGATATACTGGGGGTAAAAATAGTTCATACTTCTCTTTCTTTTGGCGGGTCTTATTTGAATGCAAATCCGCTTGCCTCCTTTTATAGTGTATCGTCCCTGTAATTATCATACATTATTATCTTTTATTTGTTTAGTAGCGATATATTACACATACCTGTACAGCTAAGCCATATTCATACCACCCCTGCCCCCACTGGAGTTTACTGTCTTTTATTCCTAACAGACATTACAATTAGAGGCAATTAACATACAAAGGTTTGTGTGGATAAAGTATTTAACTATCTCCGACTTGTCTGGTACCTAAAAGGTGTTTCCTATACTGTTTAATGATGTTCAGGAGGAATACAGTAAGGGCAATTTATTATTGTGCAATACAGCTAGTACTGAACCAGTCACTGCAGGACCTCCAGTTCAAATCTCCTTAGACCCTGAACACAGGGTAAATTTATCAAGCTGCTGGTTTTTAAAAGTGGAGATGTTGCCTATAGCAACCAATCAGATTCTAGCTATAACTTATTTAGTACATTCTACAAAATGACAGCTAGAATCTGATTGGTTGCTATAGCCAGTATCTCCACTTTTTTAAACCAACAGCTTGATAAACTTTACCCCCATGTGTCTATCAGAGGCGGATCTAGAAAATTATTTTACAGGGGGTGATTTAGGGGAGAGGGGGTTTAGTTCCCCCCCCCCCTTTTTGACAGCTAAATCTGCCTACAGCTGCACACTATGTGCAGGTCCGTTCGCCAGAGACAGGCAGGGAGAGTGTGCTGCCCGGCTGCTCTGATTGGTTTTAAACCACAATCTATGCTAGAGAAGTTTGGTGCCCGTGGACAGTATCGTCAGTTAAAAGCTCAGTGGCATTTACTGTTTATCATGAAACCATGCATTTATTTCACAGATCCATTAAAGGTGGGAATGATATCCACCCTTCTGAAAGGAGATGCTGTAGCTTGGCAACCCCCTACCTGACTTGCATTATGTAAGACCTTTCTGCAGCTTTTGATGATCCTTACCCCCCACAGTCAAAGCTACTAAAACCCAGTTACGACAAGGTTTGAGATTTTTTTTTTCCAAATACTAGGGTAAAATAAGCCTTTATTTACGGAAATGGGTGGAAGACACTCACTGAAACCCTGCAGCTAGACGTAAGTTTCATTTGGGTCTTGATTAAATTAAAGATAAGCTGGTAGGTATGAACTACCCTGAAGAATTGGAGGAATTCATTGCGCAGTGCATTACTATGGACACATCTGCCACCTACTCATCTTACCATCCTAGTTTTTGTATCATTCCAGAGCCCATTGTGACTGAAGAACTCATGCAAATTAGTGGTGTAGTAATAACCTCTGCATGTACTATGCTAGTATAGAGCATTTTCTGCACTAGTGCCCTTTGTGTGAGAAATCCTCCCCTTTGTCCATCTCCAGCCTGCAGTTGCACAGTGCTATGTTTCCTTGCAACACTACAAGTTGCACCTCATAACCACATGATAATTATCCCAGCCATCATTGACTTTGGATCTGTGGTAAACTTTCTGGACAAAACTTTTGTCGAACTACATAAAACTCCCTATTGGTCGGAATGCTCTTCCTGTTCCAGTACATGACCATTGAAGGGTGTCATTCATTGATTAGTTAGCATGGAGACCCGATAAATAAGTGTCATTGCTGCTACAAGTCATCAGGAGTTCTTGACACTCAACTCAAATATCATTCATTCCTCATTCCCTGCTTCTTCCCTGGCTGTCAGGCCAGCAATCAGCTCTGCACATGTGCAGGTAATCATCTCACCTGTGTTCACCTGTCCCGCTCATCCATTGGTTACCTCTCATTTATAAGGCTCTTCCCTGCACCTCTCAGTGCTGGTTCTTCTCGTCAGACTCCTGGGGGTAAATGTATAAAGCTGAGAGTTTTCCAGCGGGTTTGAAAAACCAATCAGATTCTAGCTATCATTTATTTAGTACATTGTACAAAATGACAGCTAGAATCTGATTGGTTGCTATAGGCAACATCTCCACTTTTCAAACCCGCTGGAAAACTCTCAGCTTGATACATTTACCCCCTGGTCTGGAAGCAGTGGATGCACTATGCTGCTGCAATCACCTATTACCTGCTCCACTCGTTAGTGGCAACTCCTGCAGATCATCGCTACCATCTCTCCAACTCGCCTATTACCTGCTCCACTCGTTAGTGGTAACTACTGCAGATCATCGCTACCATCTCTCCAAGTGTATTGCTGCAAATCACCTATTACCTGCTCCACTCGTTCGTGGTAACTACTGTAGATCATCGCTACCATCTCTCCAAGTGTATTGCTGCAACCCACCTATTACCTGCTACACTCGTTAGTGGTAACTACTGCAGATCATCGCTACCATCTTTCCAAGTGTATTGCTGCAACTCACCTATTACCTGCTCCACTCGTTAGTGGTAACTACTGCAGATCATCGCTACCATCTCTGCAAGTGTACTCCTGCAAATCACCTAATCACCTACTATCTCTCTGTGGACTATCACTGCATCAGCTATCAGCATCACTCAGTTATCCTACTCATTTGTGGCTATCTAGTGCCTACATTCTTCTCTTTACTAGGTTCTCTATCACCACTCACTAGGAACTCCCCTAGAGGGCCGTGACCTGCAGGGTGGAAGCTGCCAAGCCCAAATTCCCTTGCGGGAACCTCTGGTGAAAACCTTCCACTCTGTTAGATTCCGTGCCTCTGGGTGAAGTACCATCAATCCCAGACAGAACAGAAGGATCCCACTCATCCTAGTGAATCCTGACAGTAAGAACCAGCCATGACGGATCCCGATAGAGAACCTTCAGCTAAAGATCTACTCCAACATCTTGTTGGAAGGTTAGAACGTCAAGATACTATACAAGTGCAAGTATTACAATGTTTGCAATCTCTGGCCACCCACTTGGACAGTCTACAAGTAACTCCTTCACCTCCAGCCACAGTTCAAGTTCCGACTCAGCCTCTTGTATTCGAGGCATCTCCTGCTTCCTCCACGTTACGCCTCCCCACTCCTACCAAATTTGATGGGGACCCTAAGTTCTGTAGGGGATTTTTGAACCAATGTTCAATTCAATTTGAGCTCCTTCCGCAGAACTTTCCTACCTGTAGGTCCAAGGTCGCCTACATCATATTCCTATTATCTGGACAAGCGTTAGACTGGGCTTCCCCTCTCTGGGAGTGGAACGATAACCTCCTCAATGACTCCTTTATCATGACTTTTCGGAAGATCTTTGAGGAACCTTGTCGAGTTATTTCCGCAGCTTCTAGTATTCTCCGGCTACGCCAGGGCATACGTTCTGTGGCACAATATGTTATTGAATTCCGGACCTTGTCTTCAGAACTTCAGTGGAACGAAGAGGCCTTGGTAGCCACCTTCTGGCAGGGCCTTTCTGATAAAGTGAAGAATGCCCTATCCTCCCAGGAATTACCTGCTACTCTTACCACTTTTTCTTTACGTAAATCCCTTCTTTGGCTCCCTATCCATTTCAAAATTTAGTTCAAGATCCTTACCCTCATTTGCAAAGCCCTTACATCTCTGACCTTGTCTAGAGGTACATACCTACCTGGCCAGTCCGCTTTGCCTCTGACCTCCTCCTCAATTCACCTCTCATTTCCTCCTCGAATCCATGCCTCCAAGATTTCTGCCATGCTGCACCTAATCTTTGGAACTCTCTACCCCGTCTCACTGGACTCTTCCCCCTACCTTCAGTCCTTCAAACACTCACTCAGAACTCACCTTTTCAAGCTCGCCTATCCTACCATCTCCTAACAATTTTATCCATCACCACATCTTCCTTCCCTGACATATCCATTTTCTCCCAGTTTGCCCTACTGTGTCTCACCACCTCTCCCTCTAGAATGTAAGCTATCGCAGGCAGGGTCTTCTTTACCTATTGTCCCACGTCTGTCTACTGACTCCCTTGTTTGTCCTGTCACATCTTTTGCTGCACTTTGTGCGAGTCCCCATATCATTACTCACAATCATCCTTGCTACTCACATGAATTACGCTACAGAAACTGCAGCGCCTTATAAATGAAAAAAAAATAATAATAATAAAACAATATAATCAACTTTAGCAAGCAAACTATTCTCTATTATAGCTATCATTAAGAATGATCTGACCTCTTGGGATAAACTCATAGGTGGTATCAACGGTATCAAAATAATTTTTTCACCTTGATTGCGCTATCTCCTTCAGACTCCCCCTATATGTATCCTCCACTAGACCTTTAAATTGTTGAGGCATCTAATGTTTCATCTCAACTTTTTTATTGAAACATTTTACCTTCCCGACGTTTGGCAAAATAAATGATCCCTTCCGAGGGATTTTATCAATATTTACAACAAGCATTTCTACCAATCTGTGTTCTCTAACATAACCAGTAGACCCTTAGCCTCTTTTGCAGCGCTAATCTCTTCCATATATTTCAATTTCGTTATTTCAAATGCCTACATCAAAGATTCTCATGAGGAAAAATAGGAGTCTGATTCCCCTGATGAATTAGATAGGAAAGACTGGACTGACATCTGGAACAACTTGGCAAGCAGCTCTATTTGCATCAAAATGAGAGTAAATGCCTATAAGCTATTTTATCTCTGTTACTAGAATTCATAGAATGCTTCCTTCATCCTCTGATAGATGTTGAAGAGCATGCTCGCTTAGAGGTTCCTTTTAACATATTTGGTGGCAGTGGCCTAAGCTGAAGGGATTCTGCACTGCAGTTCATTCATATCAATATCCCATTTCCTCTTTCCTCTTCTGGTCCCTGAGGCTACTGTCCACCTAAATATATGCACAAAAAATGTGTATCCCTGGGTCCATATTATATGTATTGCGAGTCCCTGTTTTAGACCTCTTTAAGCCTGGAGCGGTGGAACGGGAAGGAGCATAAAAGCATAGTGCGAGTACAGTAAAGGCGTGTCCACATAATTGCACTCGACACAGAGGTGGACACAGCTGCAGATACACCTGTCAGGTGGCATATCTGTTGTGGGGGGTCTACTCCTGGAGCAAAAATTCATGCTGATGATGATGCATGATCTGGCAGCCATGGGTATGCTGGCACTTGTAGTTATACAAGCACCAGCATAAACAAGCAGCTTATTGCTACCCGCGCTGCTCATGCCCTCACGCAACTGCCAAAACCCCTCCAGACTATGAGTACAGGTGTTCAAATCACTGTGTTTGTGTAGGGGAGGGGGGAGCGGACACATTTTGAATTGCCCGTATTGTAAGATATGTGCAACATAAAATAAACGTAAATATTGTTTTTTTGTGCAACATATTTTACGTCTGGACTTTTGACCAAGTGTGTACAACTCTAAACGAGCTTCATGATCTCTGCAACTACATATCAGTTAGTTATTGTTGGTCACCTCGCCCCCTCACATCTGGCAGTCATGAACAAAATATGGCACGTATACCATACTTCCCAACTCTGCTGGAATGTCTAGGAGACTCCCGGATTCCGGGTAGGTCTTCTGGACTCCCGGGAAAGTATGGCAGCCTCCCTTATCACTGGGAAGTGGGCAGAATTAGATCTAAAATTATTTGGCCCCACCCCCGCTGTAAAATGACGCATTTGCGTCATTACATCATGAGGGTGGGGCTAAAATGGTGTTATTTGCATAGCCCCGCCCCTGAAACGGCACTTTCCCAAGGCAGATCGAGGACGCTGACTTCAGAAAGTGGACAAGTATGACGTATATAAGATGGAGAACATGATTTGCATTTCTAAAAATACCATTATCATCTCATACAGGGACATGTCTTCTGTATTTGCCACCGCTTTCATTTGGTTGGAATTTATTTGTTAATCAGGTTGTCTCTGGTTCAGATTTTATACTTTTAAAAAAAATTATTATTATAAAAAAATAATTCTAGTCATATCATATGTTTGCAACATATTGAACATATTTCTACGTTGCAATGTTACAGAACATCTCACATTTGTTCAGGTATTAGTTATTAGACTATTTAACAGTTCTTAGGATATGAGAATAGTTCATTGTAACTTGAAGGTGAACATGTCATTTAAATATCCATTAAAACCCTAAGGTAATGGATACAGAGTTGATCCTAGACACAAATATGCTTAATACTTGAAAGGGAGCTTCTGTAGGAGAAAAACAATGATAAACAAAGTCACAGACCTTTGGATTGCAAGCTCTTGCTTATGACAGTGTTTTGTACCCATGTTTTGAACATACTTATCAGCATTTGATATTTTCCCCTCCCCCAGGGCCGTCTTACCCATTGGGCACGCTGGGCAACTGCCCGGGGGAGCCAAAGATAAGGGGGCTGCACAGGTGGGGCTCTGAAATAATTTAGAAAAAAGACAAAAAAACGTACCTTGTGGCGATCCAGCTCCCTCTCTGTCCCCCCCTTCGTGCTGCGCTCGCACTGAATGACGGACGTGACATCATCACTCCCAACATTTTTGGTGAGGAGCGCACCGAAAGGAGCCACGACGTGACGGAGAAACTGAAGAAGAAGAGAAAAGGGCGATAGAAAGGTAATTGAAGGGGGAGAATAATGAAGGGCATAGTATCTGACACAGGGGCAGGGGGGAGGCCAGACGTATGATGAAGGGGGACGAAGAGGAGCATAATGGAGATCACAGTGTCTGATACAGGGGCAGATCAGAAGCATGATGAAGGGGGACAAACAGAAGCATAATGTCATAATGGAGGGCACAGTGTCTGATACTGGGAGAGACAAGAAGCATGATGAAGGGGGACAAACAGGAGCATAAATGAGGGCACAGTGTCTGATACTGGGAGAGACAAGAAGCATGATGAAGGGGGACAAACAGGAGCATAATAGAGGGCACAGTGTCTGATACAGGGACAGACCAGAAGCATGATGAAGGGGGACAAACAGGAGCATAATTGAGGGCACAGTGTCTGATACTGGGAGAGACAAGAAGCATGATGAAGGGGGACAAACAGGAGCATAATGAAGGGCACAATGTCTGATACTGGGAGAGACAAGAAGCATGATGAAGGGGGATAAACAGGAGCATAATGGAGGGCACAGTGTCTGATACTGGGAGAGACAAGAAGCATGATGAAGGGCGACCAACAGGAGCATAATAGAGGGCACAGTGTCTGATATAGGGAGAGACCAGAAGCATGATGAAGGGGGATAAACAGGAGCATAATAGAGGGCACAGTGTCTGATACTGGGAGAGACCAGAAGCATGATGAAGGGCGACCAACAGGAGCATAATAGAGGGCACAGTGTCTGATACTGGGGGAACCAGAAGCATGATGAAGGGGGACAAACAGGAGCATAATGGAGGGCACAGTATCTGATACTGGGGGAGACCAGAAGCGTGATGAAGGGGGACAGACAGGAACATAATGAAGAGCACAGTGTCTGACACAGGGGCAGACCAGAAGCGTGATGGAGGGCACAGTGTGTGAAATAGGGAAGACATGAAGGGGACAAAAGCAACTGATGTGGATGTAAGGGGCATATGAGGGGATCTGATGGGTATGCAAGGGGCATTAAGTTAGGTTTGATGGCATGTGGAGTGGTGTTATGGGTATGTTGTCCATTTATGACTTTTTTTTTTTATCCCCGCTTCAACAGTTCCCTCTACAGTGAGTGTGAAAAGACTATATATAGCTCTTTGAAACCTCCCTCCCTGGATTCAGCAGCAAGGTAAGAGTTGTACTAATTTGGTGATAATTGTGAACATTTTAGCATTGTTGGATATTTTCTTTTTCACTTAGCAAGATATTGTACATTATGTTATATTTTGTATATATGTGTATATGGTATGTACGTGTGTGTGTGTGTTTTTATACTGTGTTTATGAATATACACACATATAATATTATTATTATTATTATTATTATTGTTATTATTATAGTTTATAATAATTTTGTTTGTGTTGAACACTTGATTAATAATAAATAATTGATAGTTTATAATAATTTTGTTTATAATTAAAAAAAATGTTTATGTGGATTTATGTCTGTAGAACAGCATGTTTTTTTAATGTTTAAACACTGACTTTTTTTTTTGCAGGTAACAATAAAGATAAACCTTATTTTATCGATAATTTACATTTTTATCCCTATGAGTGGTTGTGTAGGTAGGGGTCCCAGTGCACTGCTTTGCCCAGGGGCCTATAATGTTGTTAAGATGGTCCTGCCGCCCACCACAGAGGGGAGGTCAGCTGGCAAGTGTTGGAGGGAGCGTGGTGACACTTATCGTCACACTGTAGACCTACCCCTGTCGTCAGTAACTGTGTTGTGCAGCGTGCGCGGTGCTTCACAACATGAGTCGGGAGAATACCTACTCTTCCAGGAGTCCAGGAGTACTCCCTGAAATTCAGGAGCCTCCTGAACATTCCGGGAGAGTAGGCAAGTATGAATTTTAATTAAGCCTCAACTTAAACTGAATACATTTTTTATATATAATGTGAGACCTGAGATTCTTAAATTACCTTATAGTATTTACCCAATTAAGAAATATCCAATTTATGAATCTTTAATGTCATACTAAGCATTTTAATGGTAAACTATCAAATAGTTCATTTGGAGCAATTATCAGGTCACCTGAAAGTACTGCCATCATTATATATCAAAATCTATTGCAATTAATAGTTATTTCTATCACCTACACTTCATCAAAATGACCATAATCATACATCATGTATTGTGAGGCCGTCAGTTGTCCAAGGTTGCTTTATGAAGTAGGACTTTCTGCAATGAAAGAATCAAGGACAACGATTGGACCATGAAAAGCAGAAAGCGGAAAACAAACTGAGATGTCGGTATAGATGTTGGAGAAATGGCTGAGTGGAAAGGGAGGAGGTTAGTTTGTGGATGGTGTAAATATTAGTGTTGTGGACAGTGTCATATTGACTATGTGTGGGTAGTATGAGTCACTTGGAGAGTAGTGTGTGGCGAGGGAGGAGCAGCATGTGTGTATAACTTGTAACATGTAAGCGTGTAGAGAAGAGAATAGTTGAATCTCCAGGGGGACTTCCTGGCTAGAGGAGGAAAGGATATTTCTAGCCCATGGATTTGGGAAATGTTTACAGAAGGTAGACGTGTTTATTCGGGAGGGCAGTCATTTTACTTCCCTTTAAAACTAAGTTGTTTAAACTTCTGACTGTGATATACCACTAGCAAGGATCTAACTATTCCCTGCATTTATATACATGTGTGTATGTGATGCAGGTCAGGCTCAAGAATTATATCTCTAATATTTCCAATGTACATATATGTGTGTGTGTGTGTGTGTGTGTGTGTGTGTGTATATATATATATATATATATATATATATATATAATAGCTCTCTAGGGGGAAGATATGTAATGAAAATTACAATAAATGAAGGATGAAAGAAGCATCAGAATGGATTGCCTGCTTTTAAGCTCTTGCTGTACAGTGCAGAGCTGTCAAATGTTTCTCAGAAATGCAGTTCTTACCATTTATTTCTTATTCTCTTGCCTATATATATATATATATATATATATATATATATATATATATATAAAAATAGTAAAAGTTATATTCAAATTAAACTCACTTAATATGACATTATGGAAAGTGTTATGCTTTAAGGTCCACAGAGACAGTATTGTGTGTGACCTGCGTAAATGCATTGGCTTAGCAACGAAGTGTCCTTGGAAAATATTTTGAAATGTTGGCAACTATATGTAGTGCAGTGCACAGTGTATACTGACTGCAGTGCTGGAACACATCCTTCCATATAATACTCAGCAGCAAGTGAACTGGTGCAGGGTGCTTGTTGCTCTCAAGTTTGTAATGCTTCCAGCTTCCATAATGGGCTTTAGTTCTTAATTATAATTGATACACCCATGTATATATATCACGAATAGGGTGGTCATGTGCCTCATACTTTGCGAAATGTCAATATCATTTCACCCATGCTTGATTATTATAACACGAATAAGTAGGGAGTTGAGGCATAAAGTGTAATTAAGGTTATATGTAAACTAAAAGAGAACTAATAATGCTGCAACTAAAGCTTTTGGTTGGGTATACAAAATACTAAAACCAGGGCCTTTGTATCACAGGCATCTATCCTGTAGCTGTACTATAGAATTTGCTGGTACAATCCAGAATATGTAGTTTCTGCAATAATTGAGCATTGCCTTGATTGTATTATGCAAATAATTGGCATTTAACTTAATGGTTCCTTCAGATGTGAGGATACCCATATTATCTATGCAATTTAGTGCCCATGTGTGATGCTATATTTGGTGAAAATCACTCACAAGCGGGGCCGGTGCAAAGTTTCTCGGCGCCTTAGGCACAATTTCAAACTACCGCCCCCAACACACACCAAATACCCACTTCCCAGACCCTCACACACTTCACTTTTGTTAAAAAAAAAAAAGATAAGCCTTACCTCCTCCAGCGGTCTGGATGCAGTGATGTTTCATATAGAACGCTGTCCAGAGGCAAACACAGAGTTTCTAGAGGGGAAGTATCCAAATGTGAGATATGGGAACAAAAAACTTTTGAGAATAATTTTGAGCACACTGTCCCCCCTCCCCCGCTTGACCATGTCCACCCCACAGCACAATTTTGTGGTTTCCTGTATTCATCTCCAAGCATTAGGGTATATTAATAATTATATAATTTGTACATATCAAAATGTATAAAATAAATCAGAACCCAAAACCCTAAATCAGAACCAAAACCTTTCGTCAGGTGTTTTGGCAAAACAAATCAGAACCCAAAACCTCAAGCTAATCAGAACCCAAAACACTAAAAGTGCCCGGTGCACACCCCTATTAATTATTGAATTGGGATGTTTTAATCAGACCTATTGCCAGAGATGTATAAAATCAAGACATGCACAAAATACGTCGTTCTGAAGAGCTCAGTGACTTCAAGCGTGGTACTGTGATAGGAAGCCACCTTTGCAATAAGACGGTTCTTGAAATTTCATCCCTGCTGGATATTCCATGGTCAACTGTAAGTGATAGTATTAGAAAGTAGAAGTGTTTAGGACCAACAGCAACTCAGCCATGAAGCAGAAGACCACGTAAACTCACAGAGCGGGGTCAACGACTGCTAAGACGCATGGTACGTAAAAGTTGCCAACGCTCTGCTGATTCCGTGGCTGAAGAGTTCCGAACTTCCACTGGCATTAGTGTAAGCACAAAAACTGTGCAGTGGGAGCTGAATGGAATGGGTTTCCTTGGCCGAGCAGCTGCATGCAAGCCTCACATCCCCAAGACCAATGCCAAGCGTCGGATGGAGTGGTGTAAAGCACACTGACACTGTACTGTGGAGCAGTGGAAATGTGTTCTGTGGAGTGACAAATCACGATTCTCTGGCAGTCAGATGGGCGAATCTGGGTTTGGCGGATGCTAGGAGAACGTTACCTGCCTGACTGCATTATGCCAACTGTGAAGTTTAGTGGAGGAGGTATGGGGCTGTTTTTCAGGATAAGGGCTAGGGCCCTTATCTCCAGTGAAGGGCAATCTTAATACTTCAGCATACCAAGTCATTTTGGACAATACTATGCTTCCAACTTTGCGGCAACAGTTTGGGGAAGGCCCTTTTCTATTTCAAAATTACTGTGCCCCAGTGCACAAAGTAAGGACTACAAAGACATGGTTTGCTGAGTTTGGTGTGGAAGAACTTGACTGGCGCGCACAGAGCCCTGACCTCAACCCCATTGAACACCTTTGGGATGAACTGGAACTGAGATTGTGAGCCAGGCCTTCTTGTCCAACATCAGTGCCTGACCTCATAAATGCTCTACATTGTGCACAATTTCCACAGAAACACTCCAACATCTTGTGGAAAGCCTTCCAAGATGAGTGTAAGCTGTTATTGCTGCAAAAGAGGGTGCAACTCCATATTACAGTATTGTAACGGATTACTGGATACACTACTAACCTTGATTAGCGCTGGCTTACCTGAGGTGCGGAGTCTAACGATCTCCCCGGTATTCGCCAAGAACCGCCGCAAGGCGGGATGGGCTTTGCTGCCAGGAGTCGCAGGTCGCGGTCCTCAGGTTTGCCTCAAGATGTAGTACAGCGGAATAGGAGCAGGATGAGAATAGTCGGACAGGCCGGGTTGGTACACAGGTAGGCAATGCAGACAGATTCGGGAGACAATCTCAGAATCAATCAAACCGGATCAGTACACAGGTCACCAAAACAGATGCGAAGTCAGCTAGCCGGGTCGGTACACAGAGATGGAAGATAAACGTATAGAGGAAGGAGCGTCAGACAATCCGGGTCAGGAGCACAGGCAATCAGGGAGGTCAGCAAACCGGGTCGGTACACAGGGAAAACAGAATCCAGAAGGGTCAGAAAGCTGGGTCGGTACACAGGAGATCAATACACACAAGGAGCTGAAACCAGGAGGACACAGGAATCAGGAGCCAGGAACAGGTAAGTTGCTCTGACACTTCTAGAGTGTCAGAGCGCTGTTTAAATAGGAAGTCCAGATTTAAATTCCCCGCCCAGATCTGGCGGTCATGTGACCGCCGAACCCGGAAGTGCGGCTTCCGGGTCCGACGGAGCGGCGGGGGAGCGAGGAAAGGTAAGTATCGTTACAGTACCCCCTACCTTAAAGGTGGACTCCGGACACCTACACAGTTTTACAGGGAAATTTCTTATGAAAAAGTTTGAGTAGACGGGGGGCATGAAGGGCAGCTGCTCTTATCCAGGAGCGTTCCTCAGGGCCATATCCTTTCCAGTCTACCAAGAACTGTACGGAACCTCTGAGTTTACGAGAGTCTAGGATTTGTTTCACCTCATATTCACCCTGATTTTGAATAATAACAGGAGGAGGAACTCTGGAAGGAGTGGAAAATTCGTTATTAACCACTGGTTTCAGCAAGGAAACATGAAAAACATCTGGAATACGAAGAGAACGTGGTAATTTTAGTCTGAAGGCTACTGGATTGATGATCTCGGAAATGGAAAAAGGACCAATGAACCTGGGAGCAAACTTTTTGCTGGGAACCTTTAAACGAATGTTCTGTGTAGAAAGCCATACTTTGTCCCCGATGGAGAAATTAGGACTAGCTCTTCTCCTTTTATCATAGGCCTGTTTAGAGCGAGTGATGGCCTTTCTAAGGCTTAATTTGGTTTGTTCCCAGATGTGGGAAAACTTGCGAAATAATATGTCCACTGCTGGAACCTCAGTAGAAGAAATCTGGGAAAAGGTGGGTAATCTGGAATGACAGCCATAGAGAACAAAAAAAGGAGAGTTGGAAATAGCCTCGTGGAAATGGTTATTATGGGCAAACTCAGCCCATGGAAGGAGATAAACCCAGTTGTCTTGATTGGCAGAGATGAATATTCTCAAGAATTTCTCCAGCTCCTGGTTAGTTCTCTCTGTGAGGTCATTAGACTGGGGATGATATGCGGATGAAAAATCGAGTTTGATTCCAGACTCGTGACAAAAGGATCTTCAAAACTTGGATATAAACTGAGAACCATGGTCAGAGACAATGTGATGAGGACAACCGTGAAGACGTAATATCTCCTTAATAAAAATATCGGCCAAAGAGGAGGAAGAAGGAGGACCTTTCAGTGGAATGAAATGAGCAGTTTTGGAAAAACGGTCTGTGACCACTAGGATTACTGTACAAGACTTGGAGGAATCCGTAATGAAATCCATGGAGATTTGTGACCACGGGTATTCAGGAACTGGCAGTGGAAGCAAATGGCCATAAGGTCTCCTCCTAGGAGTTTTGTGTTGGGCACATAAGGAACAAGAAGACACAAACCTCCTTACATCCTCTTGTAAGGAAGGCCACCAGTAGTTGCGAGATAGCAACGCCAAAGTCTTGCGAATGCCAGCGTGACCCGAGAAGAGGGAATGATGAGCCCATCGTAACAGTTTGATGCAGAGAGGAGCAGAAATGAAGGTCTTGTCTGGGGGACAGCTTCTCTTGAGATGTGTTGCTGCCAAAATTCGGCTAGGGTCCAGAATAAATTTATTTTTCTCCAATGGTTCTGAGTCAGCAGGATCAAATGAGCGGGAAAGAGCATCCGCCTTAATATTCTTAGATCCAGAACGGAAAGAGATGTTGAAATCGAATCGGGAGAAGAATAAGGACCATCTTGCCTGCCGAGGATTTAGACAGCGAGCAGTACGCAAATATAGCAAGTTCTTGTGATCGGTGTATATAGTAATGGGAAACTGAGCACCTTCTAGGAGATGTTTCCATTCAAAAAGAGCCAATTTAATGGCCAGGAGCTCCTTGTCCCCAATGCCGTAGTTCCTCTCAGCAGGTAGGAGGCGACGGGAAAAGAAACCACATGGACGTAGTTTACCCATAGAATCTCGTTGAGAGAGAACTGCTCCTTTACCTACGGAGGATGCGTCCACCTCCAGAATGAAAGGACGGGAACAGTCAGGTTGTTGGAGGATGGGAGCCGAGGAAAAGAGAGATTTTAAGGTAGCAAAGGCCCGAGTAGCTTCCACAGACCATACTTTGGCATTCGCAGACTTCCGGGTCAGGGCGGTGATAGGAGCCACAAGAGTAGAGTATCCTTTAATAAACTGGCGGTAATAATTGGAAAAGCCTAGGAACCGTTGTGTAGCCTTCAGACCAGAGGGTCGAGGCCAATCTAGAATGGCCTTTTACTTGGTGGGATCCATTTGCAATCCTGTGCCAGAAATGATGTAACCTAAGAAAGGAACCTGTGTTTGTTCAAAGGTACATTTTTCTAGTTTGCAGTATAAATGGTTTTCCCTAATCCGAGACAGGACCTCCAGGACATGTTTGCGATGCGATACCAAATCTTGGGAGAAGATGAGGATATCATCTAGGTAGATGACCACAAACTGATACAACAGGTCTTGAAAGAGTTCATTCATAAAACCTTGAAACACAGCAGGATCATTGCACAACCCAAAGGTCATGACTAAATATTCAAAGTTACCGTCCCGGGTGTTGAAGGCAGTCTTCCACTCATCTCCCTCCTTAATACGCACCAGGTTATAGGCTCCTCTGAGGTCCAATTTCGAGAAGATGGTAGCCCCCTTAATCCGATCAAACAATTCAGAGATTAATGGTAAGGGGTACCGATTCTTTACGGTGATGGCATTTAGACCTCGGTAGTCGATACAGGGGCGGAGGCCCCCGTCTTTCTTTTTCACAAAAAAGAAGCCTGCCCCAGCAGGGGAAGAAGATTTTCGGATGAAGCCCTTTCTCAGAGTATCGTGGACAGAGTCCTCCATAGCCTTGGACTCGGGTACAGAGAGGTAACACTTTGCCTCGAGGTACTGGTTTACCAGGAATCAAGTCGATGCTACAATCCCAAATTCTATGTAGAGGGAGTTTCCTAGCTTCTTGTTCACGAAAGACATCGGCAAAGATTTGATAGGGCTCAGGAAGAAGGGCCAAGGGTAATCTCTTGTGGCATTTGGAATCTCCTCGAGGAACCACCTTAGAAAGGCAATGAGAAAAACAATGTTGTCCCCAAGATAAGATATGACCAGATTGCCAGTCAATATTCGGGGAATGGAGACAAAGGGCTGACTGAGAAAAGGTATGATGTCCTGACTGTAAGGAAATAGGGATGGTGAGACAATCATTATTATAATGGATTGAGGGAGACTGAGAAAGGAGGCCCAACGATACTGCTCCCGAACACGTCAGGCCTTGTCGTTTCCCGGACGTTTGGAACAAGAGTTCAGAAGGTGACCGCTCTCTCCACAATATAAACATAACTTATTACGAAATCTCCTCCCTCTCTCTTCGGCCGATAGGCGGGTCCTTCCCAATTGCATCGGTTTCTCAGGCGGAAGAACAGGTGTTTGGAAGTTAGGAACTAAACGGATCATACTGCGTCGAGACTGTTCCTTCTCAGAATTACGCTCCTTGAAACATAGGTCAATCTTAACGCAGAGGGAGATGAGATCATCCAAAGATGCAGGGAGTTCTTGAGACACCAGCTCGTCTTTGATCCGATCTGAAAGACCCTGCCAGAATGTAGCCACAAGAGCCTCATCGTTCCAACGGAGTTCTGAGGCCATGGTGCTGAAATGTACAGCATACTGACCCACGGACTGGTTCCCTTGGCGGAGACGCAACAACCCAGCAGCGGCATTGGAGACCCTTCAAAAACCTTTCTAAATGTGGACAAGAAGGTGGAGAAATTATGCAGGATAGGATCATTCCGCTCCCATAACGGGGATGCCCATGCCAAAGCTTGACCAGAGAGCAGGGATATCACATAGGCCGCTTTAGCCTTCTCAGAAGGGAAATTCCCCGGCAACAGTTCAAATTGAATGGAGCATTGGTTCAGGAATCCTCTGCAAAGTTTAGGGTCTCCATTAAATTTAGGCGGATTAGGTATCCGCAACTGGGAGGAAGAAGCTGCTGCTGCAGAAGGGGGGTCCGGAGCCGCAATCACTGGTGCAGGAGGTTCGGTGGCCACTAAGGTGTTCTGAACAACGTCCAGCCGAGTGGATAAACTCTGGAGGAATTTTAAAAGATGCTCTTGGTTCGCCTCCTGTTTATCCATTCTTCCCACTAAATGCTCCAGTAGATCTTTAGCCGCTGGATCCATGGTCAGAGCAAACTGTAACGGATTACTGGATACACTACTAACCTTGATTAGCGCTGGCTTACCTGAGGTGCGGAGTCTAACGATCTCCACCAGTATTCACCAAGAACCGCCGCAAGGCGGGATGGGCTTTGCTGCCAGGAGTCGCAGGTCGCGGTCCTCAGGTTTGCCTCAAGATGTAGTACAGCGGAATAGGAGCAGGATGAGAATAGTCGGACAGGCCGTGTTGGTACACAGGTATGCAATGCAGACAGATTCGGGAGACAATCTTGGAATCAATCAAACCGGATCGGTACACGGGTCACCAGAACAGATGCGAAGTCAGCTAGCCGGGTCGGTACACAGAGATGGCAGATAAACGTTTAGAGTAAGGAGCGTCAGACAATCTGGGTCAGGAGCACAGGCAATCAGGGAGGTCAGCAAGCCGGGTCGGTACACAGGGACAACAGAATCCAGAAGGGTCAGAAAGCTGGGTCGGTACACAGGAGATCAATACACACAAGGAGCTGAAACCAGGAGGAGTGCAGAAGTGCGGCTTCCGGGTCCGACGGAGCGGCGGGGGAGCGAGGAAAGGTAAGTATCGTTACAAGTATAACGTCATTACAGTCCCTTTTGGTGTAATGGTCAAGCGTCTGAATACTTTTGTCCATATAGTGTATATTGTGATAATTGCAGCTTTGCATATGCCTGCAATTGCAGGTTTTCAGTTAACTCTGCGAATTGGGGACCGATTGAAATCAACTCTGCTTCAGTCCCTAATCTCCTGCATTGATTATTGCAATTACCTTCTTACTAGTCTACCCTTAACCAAACCTTTCACAATCTATTTTGAATGATGCGGTGTCACGATTTTGACCTAATCAGGAATTAGGAAAATAATATATTACTGTAGTGCAGCCACTGGTTTCCTGAAACAACACCTCTACAGTGAGTAAACCATGTTGTCTTCTTTGTCTTAGTATCATCATCATCACCATTTATTTATAGGGCGCCACTGATTCCGCAGCGCTGTACAGAGAACTCATTCAGTTCAGTCCATGCTCCTTTGGAGCTTACGGTCTAAATTCCCTAACATACATACAAAGACAGAGAGAGACTAGGGTCAATTTTGATAGCAGCCATTTGTGGTAACCGTCAATGTGGCGCTTCACTCAATTAGCAGCCAAATATGTATACCTGAAGATCCACTAGTACTTCAAAACATTCACATTTAAATCACACATGTGTATACATACATATGGCGCTGCCTTTACGCACAATAGATATGGAAGATGGTGGACGTGTCTGGTGAGATCTTCCAGACAATATCTGCGGGACGCCCTTCACCCACACTGTTAGATGATTGTAATTGGGCAACCACAGTACATTCCTTAGCGATTATCTGAAACACACAGTATTTTCATACCCAAACAAAACAGCGATAATAGTGCAGACTATTTAACATGGGTTTGTCCAACACCATATAGCTATACCCAGTAGAATCCCGTGTGCAGATATGTTAAAACGGCACCCTAATTCGTGACGTCTCCCCTTCGGGTATATGCTTACTCCAACATAGCTGTAAACACGCCCTCAGGTATTGAGTGAATTCTCCCTCGTTTTCACGGCTCTCATCGACAGAATTTCTCACCCAGAAAAAATAAAGAAAACAATTCTAACGTAGTACCCTTTAATTAAAACAATATGGGTAAAAATGTGTACAGATGGACCCGTACCAGAGCAAGGGAATAAAATTGCATATAACAATATGACTGTTTGGCATCAAGGTCCTCTCACCACCGCCAACTCCACCGATATCCTCCACTCTGTTGGGTCTCTCTGTCATCCGGTTAAAACCAACGCGTTTCGACTTATAAATAAAGTCTTTCTCAAGGTATATATAGCTCCAGTCTGATGGTCCTTTTATATCCATGTTCGATGTAATGTGGATACCAAAGGGAGACTTGGATACTTCCTGTTCCTCTCACTTCCAGTCCCGCCTCCTTGCCATAGCGAGGCGTGAACAGCATCGGAGTATTCATACAGCCGCTTTACTAGCTAATACAGAGTGTATACTATTCTATACATTCTAAAAAAATCTGAAAACATATGAAAAGATCATCCCCCATGTGACATGATAATCCTGGGAGAATTATTGTCGCCCTCAGGAAAAGAATAAAAGATAAACAAGATACGTATATTAGTCATTATGCAAGCACCATGTTCACATATTCCTATGCATGTTCACAAATTTGTATACATGATGTGAATGAAATATATTTTGAAAGGTGGCATTTATAAGAAACATTTTAGCTCAAAGTCAGCATTATGTCCTTTAGGGATGAGTGTATCTAAATCATAGATCGATCTCATCTCTGACTTTGATAGCATCGATAAGATATCTTTATGTTTCCAGCTGGATTTAATTTTTTGTAGCCCCCAAAAACCTGTCACCTCTTTAACTGAACATGAATGATGTGTCTTAAAATGTTGGGACAATGCATGTGTTTCTAGGCCCCTTCGAATATTATAGAAATGTTCCCTTGTGCCTATATACACCTTCTCACAACTGCATTTAATGGCATATATTACATTGTTGGAGTTGCATGTTATAAACAAAAAAGAGATTCATATCAAGAAGTTTATAACATGCAACTCCAACAATGTAATATATGCCATTAAATGCAGTTGTGAGAAGGTGTATATAGGCAGAACAACCCGTCCCCTTAAAATTAGGTTAAGGGAACATTTCTATAATATTCGAAGGGGCCTAGAAACACATGCATTGTCCCAACATTTTAAGACACATCATTCATGTTCAGTTAAAGAGGTGACAGGTTTTTGGCGGCTACAAAAAATTGAATCCAGCTGGAAACATAAAGATATCTTATCGATGCTATCAAAGTCAGAGATGAGATGGATCTATGATTTAGATACACTCATCCCTAAAGGACATAATGCTGACTTTGAGCTAAAATGTTTCTTATAAATGCCACCTTTCAAAATATATTTCATTCACATCATGTATACAAATTTGTGAACATGCATAGGAATATGTGAACATGGTGCTTGCATAATGACTAATATACGTTTCTTGTTTATCTTTTATTCTTTTCCCGAGGGCGACAATAATTCTCCCAGGATTATCATGTCACATGGGGGATGATCTTTTCAGATGTTTTCAGATTTTTTTAGAATGTATAGAATAGTATACACTCTGTATTAGCTAGTAAAGCGGCTGTATGAATACTCCGATGCTGTTCACGCCTCGCTATGGCAAGGAGGCGGGACTGGAAGTGAGAGGAACAGGAAGTATCCAAGTCTCCCTTTGGTATCCACATTACATCGAACATGGATATAAAAGGACCATCAGACTGGTGCTATATATACCTTGAGAAAGACTTTATTTATAAGTCGAAACGCGTTGGTTTTAACCGGATGACAGAGAGACCCAACAGAGTGGAGGATATCGGTGGAGTTGGCGGTGGTGAGAGGACCTTGATGCCAAACAGTCATATTGTTATATGCAATTTTATTCCCTTGCTCTGGTACGGGTCCATCTGTACACATTTTTATCCATATTGTTTTAATTAAAGGGTACTACGTTAGATTTGTTTTCTTTATTTTTTCTGGGTGAGAAATTCTGTCGATGAGAGCCGTGAAAACGAGGGAGAATTCACTCAATACCTGAGGGCGTGTTTACAGCTATGTTGGAGTAAGCATATACCCGAAGGGGAGACGTCACAAATTAGGGTGCCGTTTTAACATATCTGCACACGGGATTCTACTGGGTATAGCTATATGGTGTTGGACAAACCCATGTTAAATAGTCTGCACTATTATCGCTGTTTTGTTTGGGTATGAAAATACCGTGTGTTTCAGATAATCGTTAAGGAATGTACTGTGGTTGCCCAATTACAATCATCTAACAGTGTGGGTAAAGGGCGTCCCGCAGATATTGTCTGGAAGATCTCACCAGACACGTCCACCATCTTCCATATCTATTGTGCGTAAAGGCAGCGCCATATGTATGTATACACATGTGTGATTTAAATTTGATAGCAGCCAATTAACCTACCAGTATGTTTTTGGAGTGTGGGAGGAAACCAGAGCACCTGGAGGAAACCCACGTAAACACGGGGAGAACATACAAACTGCACACAGATAAGGTCATGGCTGGGAATTGAACACATGACCCTAGTGCTGTGAGGCAAAAGTGCTAACCACTAAGCCACCGTGTTCACGTTTTCTTTTGTATCATGTGGACAGTCTGGTGAATGTGCATTGTTTACCTGGGGAAGACATGGCACCAGGATACACTATGGGAAGAAGGCAAGCGGGCGGAGGCAGTGTGATGCTCTGGGCAGTGTTGTGCTGGGAAACCTTGGGTCCTGACATTCATGTGAATGTTACTTTGACACATACCACCTACCTAAACATTGCTGCAGACCAAGTACACCCTTTCATGGTAACATTATTCCCTGATGGCAGTCACACTGCAAACATTGTTCAGGAATGGGTTGAGGAACATGACAAAGATTTCAAAGTGTTGATGTCACTCACCAGACTGTGAGTGCTTCTTCCCGTATGTTTAGGAACCGTGGCCGTCCACCATCCTGAGGGTCTGCGCATGCGCAGCCCTTTCAAAACCTTCAGTACCTGTTCCTTTAACTTAATTGGCTGATCAGGCAACACTCCCTATTTAAAGCACCTGCTGTCCATACCTCGTTGCCTGATCTTGGAGTCTCATTCCCCATGAGCCTCTGAAGGTGTTCCTGTGTTTCCTCGTGTATTCAGCACTGCTGATTCCTGTGGTTTCCAGACCACTTCTACTCCTGTGGTTTCCAGACCACTTCAACTCTCCTGTGTTTCATCGTGACTGTTAGCTGATTCCTATCCGCTGCCTCCGTGCACTACAGTCTTCAGACCACTTCAACTCTCCTGTGTTTCATCGTGACTGTTAGCTGATTCCTATCCGCTGCCTCCGTGCACTACAGTCTTCAGACCACTTCAACTCTGCTGTGTTTCATCGCGACTGTTAGCTGATTCCTATCCGCTGCCTCCGTGCACTACAGTCTTCAGACCACTTCAACTCTGCTGTGTTTCATCGTGACTGTTAGCTGATTCCTATCCGCTGCCTCCGTGCACTACAGTCTTCAGACCACTTCAACTCTGCTGTGTTTCATCGTGACTGTTAGCTGATTCCTATCCGCTGCCTCCGTGCACTACAGTCTTCAGACCACTTCAACTCTGCTGTGTTTCATCGTGACTGTTAGCCGATTCCTATCCGCTGCCTCCATGCACTACAGTCTTCAGACCACTTCAACTCTGCTGTGTTTCATCGTGACTGTTAGCTGATTCCTATCTGCTGCCTCCGTGCTCTACAGTCTTCAGCTCATCTCAACTCTTCCGTGTTTCCTCGAGACTGCTACAACTGATTCCTATCCGCTGCTCTCCGTGCTCAACAGTTCCAGCTCAGCTCTACTCTCCCGTGTTTCATCGTGGCTGCACCTGCTGGTTGCTATCCGCTCCCTCCGTGTACCTGCAGAGGCCTGCTGGCTGCTACTCCTCAGTTCTACTCGTGTCTGCAGCAGCTGATCCGCTCTCCGTGCTTCTCAGTGTTCCTGCTGGTCTCTACTCGCCAGTCTGCATCGGATCTGCGCCTCACTGCTTTCATCTCGTCTAGACCATCGCTACTCTTCAGGGTCCTCCAGGAGTCCAGTTCTACATACTACTGCTTCCTGAGTAATTGTTCCCCTGCTGGTCTACCTACCTGTGCGCTGCACCTACTTGATTACCGCTTCACCCTCCAGGGACTTCGCATCCTGTCGGCCTCCAGCCGTTCAGGTATCTCTGCACTCCTGTCTGACAGCCTGCTCCTGAACCACGGTATGCATACTTCTCATTGACTGTGCTGGTGTATTGCATATCTTGCTGGACTGAGTTGTTCTCCTCTGGAGCTTACTATCCGCTGAGACTTTTGCCATCATTGACTGTGTTATCTTTTGCCCGGATAGTTTCTGTGACTTTATATTCTTGCAGTGCTGTTCGTCATTACTATATTGTGCATGTCATTGTGGATCAAGTTCAAGGTGCCCGTGTATCCTCTGTATTGCAGTCTCTCCCCGTGCTCCTCCTCACATATATATTCAGTGGTACAACTTGCTAACGCAGACCACTGACTTCCCGGATACCTTCACCTGGATCCCATTCCTTCACCCAGACAGCGGTACAACTTGCTAAACGCAGACCGCTGACTCTCATCACCTCCTCGTTTCTGTTGGACATTCCTCCTCACTATAGCAGTGGTACAACTTGCTACCGCAGACCACTGACTACCCTCACGTGTCCTTTGTCCATTCAGTTCCTCGTGTATTACTACATATATATTACCAGTGCTGCTAGTCATAGACTTTCCCGAGCATCTCTATCATCTGCTGTCTCCTGTTCCGTGATCACCCCGCTACCAGAGTACCATATTACCACCTATACTGCTCTGGTAAGCTTATCACCTGGTGATCCCTGGGTAAAGACTCCTAGTGCCCGTGACAGTAAGATCAGGCCATGACAGACCCAGATACGGAACCTACAGCCAAAGAGATGCTGCAGCATCTGGTCACCCGTGTGGAGCAACAGGATGCTCGCCAACAGCTGTTACTTCAATGCTACCAGTCGTTAGCCTCCCAAGGAACATCTGGACAGACCGTTACAGCTAATGTTGAAGCTCCTGTGCTTTCCTCCGTTTCCCCAGTGCCATCCCAGGTGTCTACAGCTCCCACGCTTCACCTGCCTACTCCGTCAAAGTACGATGGAGACCCCAAAACTTGTAGGGGTTTTCTCAACCAATGCTCAGTTCATTTTGAGCTCCAACCTCAAAATTTTTCTACCCATCGTTCCAGAGTGGCCTATCTTATCTCATTGTTTTCTGGACAAGCTCTGGCTTGGGCCTCCCCTCTGTGGGAGAGAAACGATCCTGTATTACAAGATAGTGCCAAATTCATTTCTATGTTCCGAAGTGTGTTCGATGAACCAGGTCGTGTGACCTCCGCTGCTTCCAGCATTCTTCGTTTACGTCAGGGTTCTCATACAGTAGGCCAGTACGTCATTCAATTTAGGATATTAGCCTCTGAACTTCAGTGGAACACTGAAGCATTAATTGCCGCCTTCTGGCAGGGGCTCTCCGATAAAATTAAAGATGCACTGACTACCCAAGAGCTTCCTACGTCATTAGATTTGATCTCTCTTTGCCATCGTGTAGACATGAGGTTTCGTGAAAGAGAATCTGAGAAAACAACTTCAGTTAAAGCACCTCTTCGCTCAACCCCTCAATTTCGTCCAGCTTCACCTTCTGCGATTCCCATGGAGATAGGACGTTCCAAATTAACTTTAGAGGAGAGGAGCCGAAGAGTAAAGAATAGACTTTGTATCTATTGTGCTGATTCCACACATATGCTCAGTTCTTGCCCTAAGAAATCGGGAAATGCCAGGCCCTAACTAGTTCTGGAGAGGTGAAGTTAGGGTCCCTGGAGTCCTCTCCATCTTCTACGAAATTAAAAGTCTGCGCTTTTGATGTTACGATTTCCTTTGCTACCAAATCCTTTGAGTCGCAAGCACTGATTGATTCTGGAGCAGCAGGAAATTTCATTTCTAAATCCCTAGTGAATCAATGGTCCCTACCAGTGATTACTTTGAAAACACCGATTACTGTGACTGCTATAGATGGATCACGTCTCATCAATGGTCTCATCACCCAGAGTACGTCTCCAGTAACGCTTCAGATTGGTGTGCTACACCATGAAGAGATTTCGTTTTTAATTCTTCCTGTTACGACAAGTCCGATTGTCTTAGGCCTTCCATGGCTTCAATGTCATTCTCCCCAGATTGACTGGCGCACTCCTCAAGTTACGTCTTGGGGAGCTGAATGTCATCATCGTTGTCTTTCTCAAGTCATTCCTCTTAAAGTACAGCAATCTTCCATCTCATCTTCCTCACCGGGACTCCCTCCTCAGTATGCTTCATTTGCCGATGTTTTTGATAAAGCTCAGTCTGAACGTCTTCCTCCTCATCGTTCATGGGATTGTCCGATCGATCTTCTACCTGGCAAGACTCCTCCTAGGGGTCGGGTCTATCCACTTTCGTTACCTGAAACTCAAGCTACATCTGATTACATCCAGGAGAATCTCCAGCGAGGGTTTATTCGACCTTCCACCTCTCCCGCTGGAGCCGGGTTCTTCTTCGTAAAAAAGAAGGATGGATCACTACGCCCCTGCATAGATTTTCGTGGACTCAATGCCATTACTATTAAAAATCGGTATCCCATTCCGTTGATCACTGAGTTATTTGATCGCATCAAGGGAGCTCGGATCTTTACCAAGTTGGATCTTCGTGGTGCCTATAATTTAATTAGAATCCGGCCCGGTGACGAATGGAAGACAGCGTTCAACACCAGAGATGGGCATTATGAATATCTAGTAATGCCTTTCGGGTTGTGTAATGCCCCCGCTGTTTTCCAGGGCTTCGTTAATGAGATCTTTCGGGACTTATTATATGTATGTGTCGTTGTCTACCTGGACGACATATTGATCTTTTCACAGGACCTGCCTTCTCATCACCAACATGTGGCAGAGGTCCTTTCCAGACTCCGGAAAAATTCATTATTCTGCAAACTAGAAAAATGTTCATTCGAGTTGCCCCAGATTCCATTTTTGGGGTATATTGTTTCCGGAGTTGGCCTAAAAATGGATCCAGAAAAGGTGAATGCTGTATTACATTGGCCCCAGCCAACTACTCTTCGTGCTATCCAGCGTTTTTTAGGTTTTGCCAATTACTATAGACGCTTCATTCAAGACTTCTCGTCCATTGCATCTCCTATTGTGGCCCTGACTCGTAAAGGGGCCAATACTAAGCAATGGTCATCCGAGGCCCTCCAAGCCCTTCAATTTCTTAAAGAGTCCTTCTCCTCTGCTCCCATTCTTCGACAGCCTGATGTGACACTTCCCTTCTTCCTAGAAGTAGATGCCTCTAATGTGGGCTTAGGAGCCATTCTCTCCCAACGCTCGGAGCAACAAAAATTCCATCCTTGTGCCTTTTACTCTCGGGGTCTCCTGCCTGCGGAGAAAAATTACACTATCGGGGACAAGGAGTTGCTGGCTATCAAAGTTGCATTAGAGGAGTGGAGATACTTATTGGAAGGAGCTCGTCACCCTGTGACGATTTTCACGGATCATAAGAACTTGTCATACCTACAGTCTGCCCAATGCTTGAATCCTCGTCAAGCAAGATGGTCTCTTTTCTTTTCCCGTTTCGAATTAATCATAACCTTCAAACCAGCTGCCAAGAACAAGAAAGCTGACGCTCTATCTCGAGCTTTTGTGACGTCCTCTGACGTTGAAGAGGTTTCCAACCATTCTATACTAGACCCCAAATGTATCTCGCTGGCTGCTTCTTCCACTAAAGTGCTACCATTTGGGAAGACCCTCGTGCCTCCTACTCTTAGGAGGAAAATCCTTTCGTGGTTCCATTCTTCTCGTTTTTTCTGGACATGCTGGTGAACGCAAGACTTTTGAGATTCTCTCTCGAAGTTACTGGTGGCCCTCGATGAGGAGAGACGTCAAAGAGTTTGTTGCTTCTTGTGAATTGTGTTCTCAGTTTAAATCCTCCCGCAGAACTCCAGCGGGGTTGCTGCAACCACTACCCATTCCGTCCAAGCCCTGGACCCATATTAGTATGGACTTTGTTACTGATCTGCCATCCAGTAAAAATTGTAATACTATTTGGGTAGTGGTAGACAGATTTTCGAAGATGGCTCATTTTGTCCCTTTGTCTGGTTTGCCTTCCTCGTCTACTCTGGCTGAACATTTCGTTAAGGAAATCTTTCGTATTCATGGATGTCCGTCTGAGATTGTGTCAGATAGAGGAGTACAATTCGTTTCCAGATTCTGGCGGGCCCTTTGTAAAACCTTGGGCATACGATTAGCACTCTCATCTTCTTACCATCCGCAATCAAACGGACAAACTGAACGGGTCAATCAAGATCTCGAGACCTTTATAAGGATGTTCTCATCAGCCAATCAAGACAACTGGGTAGAATTGCTTCCTTGGGCTGAATTCGCTCATAACAACATGTACCATGAGTCATCGTCCAAAACTCCATTCTTTGTGGTTTACGGTCACCATCCGTCTTTTCCGGAATTTCCTGCCCTCCCTCCCACCCAAGTTCCTGCTGTAGAGACTGTTTGTCAGACCTTCAAGAATATTTGGTCTCAGGTCAAAACCTGTTTAAAGAAGACATCTGCCAAATATAAGTCTTTCGCAGATAAGAAGAGGCGGGCTATTCCACCACTGAAAATTGGAGATCGTGTCTGGTTATCTACCAAAAATATTCGTTTGAAGGTCCCATCTATGAAATTCGCTCCTCGTTTTATTGGTCCATATAGGATCATTCAAGTGATAAATCCAGTTTGTTTCAAACTTCTACTTCCTAAGAACCTTCGTATTTCCAATGCCTTCCATGTGTCCTTGCTCAAACCTCTCATCATCAACCGTTTCTCGGCTCCTCCTTCAGCACCTCAGCCAGTTCAAGTTCATCAGGAGGAAGATTTCGAGATTACTCATGTATTGGACGCAAAAATTTCGCGAGGAGTTCTCCGTTTCCTCGTTCATTGGAAGGGCTTTGGTCCTGAGGAGCGTTCATGGATCAAAGCTGAAGATCTCAACGCCCCAGCTCTTCTTAAGAAGTTTTATTCCAAAAATCCGGACAAGCCCGGTTCCAGGCGTTCTGTGCCCACCTTTAAAAGGGGGGGTACTGTCACTCACCAGACTGTGAGTGCTTCTTCCCGTATGTTTAGGAACCGTGGCCGTCCACCATCCTGAGGGTCTGCGCATGCGCAGCCCTTTCAAAACCTTCAGTACCTGTTCCTTTAACTTAATTGGCTGATCAGGCAACACTCCCTATTTAAAGCACCTGCTGTCCATACCTCGTTGCCTGATCTTGGAGTCTCATTCCCCGTGAGCCTCTGAAGGTGTTCCTGTGTTTCCTCGTGTATTCAGCGCTGCTGATTCCTGTGGTTTCCAGACCACTTCTACTCCTGTGGTTTCCAGACCACTTCAACTCTCCTGTGTTTCATCGTGACTGTTAGCTGATTCCTATCCGCTGCCTCCGTGCACTACAGTCTTCAGACCACTTCAACTCTGCTGTGTTTCATCGTGACTGTTAGCTGATTCCTATCCGCTGCCTCCGTGCACTACAGTCTTCAGACCACTTCAACTCTGCTGTGTTTCATCGTGACTGTTAGCTGATTCCTATCCGCTGCCTCCGTGCACTACAGTCTTCAGACCACTTCAACTCTGCTGTGTTTCATCGTGACTGTTAGCTGATTCCTATCTGCTGCCTCCGTGCTCTACAGTCTTCAGCTCATCTCAACTCTCCCGTGTTTCCTCGAGACTGCTACAACTGATTCCTATCCGCTGCTCTCCGTGCTCAACAGTTCCAGCTCAGCTCTACTCTCCCGTGTTTCATCGTGGCTGCACCTGCTGGTTGCTATCCGCTCCCTCCGTGTACCTGCAGAGGCCTGCTGGCTGCTACTCCTCAGTTCTACTCATGTCTGCAGCAGCTGATCCGCTCTCCGTGCTTCTCAGTGTTCCTGCTGGTCTCTACTCGCCAGTCTGCATCGGATCTGCGCCTCACTGCTTTCATCTCGTCTAGACCATCGCTACTCTTCAGGGTCCTCCAGGAGTCCAGTTCTACATACTACTGCTTCCTGAGTAATTGTTCCCCTGCTGGTCTACCTACCTGTGCGCTGCACCTACTTGATTACCGCTTCACCCTCCAGGGACTTCGCATCCTGTCGGCCTCCAGCCGTTCAGGTATCTCTGCACTCCTGTCTGACAGCCTGCTCCTGAACCACGGTATGCATACTTCTCATTGACTGTGCTGGTGTATTGCATATCTTGCTGGACTGAGTTGTTCTCCTCTGGAGCTTACTATCCGCTGAGACTTTTGCCATCATTGACTGTGTTATCTTTTGCCCGGATAGTTTCTGTGACTTTATATTCTTGCAGTGCTGTTCGTCATTACTATATTGTGCATGTCATTGTGGATCAAGTTCAAGGTGCCCGTGTATCCTCTGTATTGCAGTCTCTCCCCGTGCTCCTCCTCACATATATATTCAGTGGTACAACTTGCTAACGCAGACCACTGATCCCTGTTTCCAGTGTCACCTGTTCCAGTGTCCTCTCACATAGCAGTGGTACAACTTGCTAACGCAGACCACTGACTTCCCGGATACCTTCACTTGGATCCCATTCCTTCACCCAGACAGCGGTACAACTTGCTAAACGCAGACCGCTGACTCTCATCACCTCCTCGTTTCTGTTGGACATTCCTCCTCACTATAGCAGTGGTACAACTTGCTACCGCAGACCACTGACTACCCTCACGTTCCTTTGTCCATTCAGTTCCTCGTATACTTCCACATATATATTACCAGTGCTGCTAGTCATAGACTTTCCCGAGCATCTCTATCATCTGCTGTCTCCTGTTCCGTGATCACCCCGCTACCAGAGTACCATATTACCACCTATACTGCTCTGGTAAGCTTATCACCTGGTGATCCCTGGGTAAAGACTTCTAGTGCCCGTGACAGTTGACTTGGCCTCCAAATTCCCCAGATCTCCATCCGATTGAGCATCAGTGGGATGTACTGGAAAAACAAGTCAGAACCACAGAGGTCCCACATCACCATTTACAGAACTTTAAGGGTCTGCTGCTGATATCTTGGTGCCAAATACCAAAGGACACCTTCAGAGGTCTTGTGGAGTCCATTTCTTGATGGGTCAGAGCTGTTTTGACGGCACGAGGGGAACCTACACAATATTAGGCAGGTGGTTTTAATGTTGTGGCTGATCGGTGTGTGTGTATATATATGTATATATATATATATATATATATATATATATAGAAAGGGGCAAATTAAGTGGAAATTTAGTGTTAGTATATAGATAAACACACACAGATATATAATATATGTGCTGAAGCACATTGTGGCAGTTTAACTTGCTCTCCCATATGCTTGCACCCTCTCACCTTTACTCCCTCTTGTGTCTGTGCACTATGCTTGACATCTTGGAAAAAACAATAAGGGAAATCTAATATGACAGACGACAGTGTGCAGACTGGGAAGCTGCAAAATGAAACTTGGCTGCAGGCAGCACCAAAACTGGAATTAAATAAAAAGCACACAACATAATAGTGTTACAGTAGATATCATTTGAATAAGTTCAGTAAACACATTAAACATACCACATATTGTGCAAAATCCGGAACTGTCAGGATGCCGGAACGAGTCAGCTTACTTAAAGCGCCCTCTGCTGCTTGGTGTCTTGAGTGAAGCTTGTTGTGTTTTCTCTCCCTATATAGTGCATTCTGTTCTGCTACACAGATATGCTCTCTGTAATATGTGGAACAACGTTTGTACATATTGTACTGCATATATATTGTATTGTGTATACGTATTTACATATACATATATATATATGCACATATATTCATATATACATACACACACACATATATATATATATATATATATACACACACACACACACACACACATTTATATAGACACACACACATAATATATCTATATATATCATAGCTATATAGTCTAGTTATCTGTTCTGCCTGCCTGACTTTATGTCGGGATAGAGCGCTGGGTGCATTACCCATCCATGCCGACTGCCAGAATGGGTCTGACGGTACACTACCCATCCATTCTGACTGCCGGGATGAGCTCTGAGGACCTCAGCCATCAATTTCAGATGCCGGAATGGATGTCTCAATATTTCAGCCATCAATCCAGGTGCCAGAATGGATGTCTCAATATCTCAGCCATCAATTCCAGGTGCCGGAATGGATGCCTCAATATCTTAGCCATCCAATCCGGCTGTTAGAATTGACAAGTGCCGGAATGGGGGTCAAAGTACCCTAAACATCCATTCTATCTTCCAGAATGGAGCTCCAATTACCTTAGCTATCCATTTTGGGTGCCAGAATGGGTCTGCCAGTAACTTAACCATCCATTCTAGCTGCCGAAATGGAGCTCTGAGGATCTTAACTATCCATTCCAGAATGGAGGTCTGAGTACTTAAGCCATCAATTCCAGGTGCCGGAATTGAGGTCTGAGTACCTTAGTCATCCATTCCGGCTGCCGGAATGGGTCTGCGAGTACCTTATACATCCATTCCGGGTGCCGGAATGGGTCTGCCAGTACCTTAGCCATCCATTCCAGCTGCCGGAATGGAGCTCCAAGGACCTTAGCTATCCATTCTGAGTGCCAGAATGGGTCTCAAGAAATCCATAACTATCTATTACAGGTGTCTGAATGGGTCTGCCAGTACCATAGCTTTCCATTCCGAGTGCCGGAATGGGTCTGTCAGTACCATAGCTATCCATTCCGGGTGCTGGAATGGGTCTCAGTGTTCCATAGCCATCCATTCTAGGTCCCGGGAATGGGGTTCTGAGTATTTTACCCATCCATTCCGGCTGTCAGAATGGGTCTGCCGGTACATTACCCATCCATTCCGTCTGCCGGAATGGTGCGCCGAGGACCTTAACCATCCATTCAGGCTGCTGGATTAGAGCTCCAAAGACCTTAACCATCCATTCTGGCTGCCAGAATAGAGCTCCAAGGACTTTAACCATTCATTCCGAGTGCCAGAATGGGTCTGTCAGTACCATAGCCATCTATTCCGGTTGCCGGAATGGGTCTCAGTGTTCCATAGCCATCCATTCTGGGTCCTGGGAATGGGGTTCTGAGTACCTTACCCATCCATTCCGGCTGCCGGCATGGTGCTCCGAGGACCTTAACTATCCATCCCAACTGCCGGAATGGAAGTCTGAGTACCTTAGCCATCCATTTTGGTTGCTGGAATGGGGTTCCAAGTACATTAATCATCCATTCCTGCACCCAGAATGGATGATTAATATAAACAAAACCATGTGTATAAATCGCAAGACAAAGACATCCATTCCGGCACCTGGAATGGATGACTAAGGTACTCGGAGCCCTATTCCGGCAGTCAGGATGGATGAATATTATACTCTGAGCCCAATTACGGCACTTGGAATAGTTGTCTAAGATACTTAGAGCCCAATTCTGGCAGCCGAAATGGATGACTAAGGTACTCAGGCATCCATTCCGGCACCTGGAATGAATGGTTAAGGTATTCAGACATGCATTCCGGAATGGTTGGCTAAGATATTGAGACATGTTGGAATGGATGGCTAAGATATTAAGACATCGGAATGGATGGTTAAGGTACTGGTACATTCATTTCAGCAACTGGAATGGATGTCTGCAGACAACATATCTGTGTAGCAGAACAGAATGCACTACACAGGTAGAGAAAACACAGCAAGCTTCATTCAAGACACCAAGCAGCAGAGGGCGCTGCAGAGAGCCAAATCATTTCTGGTGTTCCGGCAATTCCAGTTTTCACCCACACTCCAAAATATGTATTTTAGTCATTACAAATAACTTTTATATAAAGCGTTGAAACCTGGTTTATAATTTTCATTACTGCTAATCTGTGTCATAAAAAAGCCAAGGATTGTGTAGAAGTGAAAACATAGTGCTGTAGGACGCTATTAGCAGCACCTCCTCTGGGAAGGAGGGACGACTAAAAGGAGGAGTTTAGCACAACACAGGGGTAAGAAGGAGCAGAGGGGGGTTGTTGTGGGTCCAGTAAGATCCTAAAAGATCTTTTATCCTAAAAAGAGATCTCCCATCCCCCCAGGTTGTAGGACTGGCTTTGTCACACCCTCAGGCCACCTCCAGGGTGAAGGTAACACAGCCCTTCAGCCTGGTGTGAAACTCGAAGGAAAATGTAGAAATGCTGCAGCTCTCTCTGTCTGTCCAACTTCCAAACTCCCTGAATCCACAGGATCCCAAACACCTACATGGAGGAGGGCTGGCAGGGCGCTGACTGAAGACGTATGATCCTGGTGGCACATGGATAGTCCCTTCTCTGTCGTCTTGTTTTCTGCAAACGGAAATAGGTTTTTTTTGTTTTTTTTAAGGACTGAATTCCTGAGGTTCTGACTCCTTACATCACAGGGGAAGTTTGACATGGTTTTTTTTATCTGTAATCAGCAAAGTAGGATTTTACTTGTTTCCTGTGCATCGTGATCGTATTCCAGCTGCTGCATGAGAAGTTTATTTCCCTTGGAAATTCTAAAGTTGATTTCTTTAACTTCTCTTTGGTGAATGATGGATGATTCTAGTCCTTTATAAAGTGGGTTTGATATGTGAAAGGAAATTCTCCACGTCAAGTCTTTATGGATATAGTGGATCTTTACTGAATTATTACAATATTTGGCCTCTCTGCTGAGTCTGAGTTGAATCTCCAGGCGGATAACACTTGGGGTGAGTTCCTGTATTGTTTTGTTTGTGTTGGGATCTGTCCTGTAAACAGTGCCTCAGTGTTAGAGTTGAAATTCACGTCATACCTGTTTTTGTAACTAATAGTCCTTGGAAATATATTCACTCTGGTTTTTAAGTGTGTGTAATGCACTCAATTGTGTGTGTGCATTCATATAAATAATGTTAAAATATAACAATAGAGGGAGATTCTGAGAAAAATATCTAATTATTTTGCTTAATGGGTAATTATGCATATGTTGCATTGTGATTGGCTGCAGGACAGATTAAATTTACTATTAGCAGGTTTAGAAATGTTAAGGGCTGTAATAACTTGTCATTTAAACATAATAAACATTTAATTACTGCTTGCACCTACATATTGAATGAATTGATTAGCAATGTCACACAATGTATGCAGGTCCTACTAGTATAGGAGACTGACAAATTGCAAATAGTAGCACATGCAAACAATCTTCAGTGGGACTCCTATCTGGTCACATATAGGGGCTGCCAGTACCCCTTGTCTCAGTCCAACAGTGGGCTATCTTGAGCTGGGTCACTGGGCTACTTGTATTTTTTTTCACCCATAAAAATGTTACTAATAGGCCGCTGTGCTGAGTCTGACTTTCCCAGGCTAAAATTTGCCGGCCAATCCTTGGTGATCCTGGCAAACTGTAGCCCAATATTGCTAAACTAGTGAGATGCCCAAGAGTGGTCTGAACAAAATTACTTGAGACATTTTTGGCATACCCATAGAGCCCATCAACGAGTGACCATTGTTGGCCTGTTTATGGGGTCATCTCCCACCTACACTAAGAGCTCATCCCAAGTGCCAAACAGATGGATAGAGGCAAATTGGAAATGAATGCTAGGGCTAAGTGCAAGGATCAGCTTGTGTGTGGACAATTAGAAATGGTTACCCAGTCTAAGTGATGTTAAGAGGGATGTACATGGAGAGAAGTAGGTAAAATTGCGCTGCTCACAGGTGGAAATGCAGGCATGGCGGAGGTGGTGCAACAGTGCATGTGAACTAGGAAGTATGATTTCATGTTAGATTTAAAGAAATATCTTCACTCAGTTTGAGGACTGTAAATTTGGATTATCCAGAGGTTAACAGCTTGAGAGAAGTTTATTACTTGAGTGTGCTGTAGGCATGGTGGAGCACCAAGTAAGCAGTTTCGTGAGAAGTAAATATATTTTGGAATATAAGGAGTCACTTTTGGACATCCCCCTTTATCTAACCTTTCCCCTTTACGTGAACCCAAAAGCCAGAAAGTGCTCGATCCTGTAAGTTCTCACGAACAGGGACCTTGTTCTCTCGCATCCGGACCTCATTTGTCAACCTTGTATATACTTATGTAAGATTTGTATGACTTGGTATTTTTGTGGCACTTTACAAATACACTATGATGATCACACTATTTCCCTGGAACACCAGTGCATTGCCGGCCATCCTAGGATTTACATTAAAACTGTTATGAGCTTTGGATTAAACTAGTCTGCCTCTGCAGAGAGCCGCATTGCCAGCTGCTTCAGGTAGTGGGTGGGTTTGTAGGTATGTATTATATAACTTTCTTTTCACACAACCACCTCTCGTTTCTTTTTATTTTTGTTCTTGTCCATATGTAAATTCTTTCAGTCTTTAATTATGCTGATATAAAAACAATGAAGTATAAATTCTTACATGTAACTATAAAGAGCAAGTAAACCAACTATTTAGTATCGGTACATGTGAGAGGCTGCATATTACTGAGCTGAATAATGTATATGAAATAACTAGACTGTGCAGCAGGTTGCCATGTTAGGAAAGACACACAGTAACTGGCAACCTGAGAGACCTGCTTTGCAGAACTTCACTCTGTGGATTGCAGCAGAATGTCAGGGTAGAGTTCTAGAGTATTCCTGACTCAAATGTGTTAAACATTGAGCAGAGCCCTTTAATACAATTTTTATTTTAAATTCTTCAATAAGAAAAATTGAAGTGGGCCCATTGACACGAGAAACATAATAGCCCTAACTTCCATGGCATGGAATGGGCTATGTAATCGTTAACAATTTTATGGGCGTCATTTTGGAGCAAAAAAAAAAAAGAGCAAATTTGCACGTTGGCAAAAACATATTGTACTGCAGACAGATGTAGAGTGGTTTGAGGTGTGTCCTAGTTCAGCTCAAATTGCAGTGTAAAAATAAAGCTGTCTAGTATGTGTGTGCTACATGCAAAAGCAGCCAGTATATTCCATGTAAAATGCATTTGCACCCCTTGCATTGCAGCCAACACGGTTTGTCCAGAAGTAAATTTGCTCCTTTTTTTTTTTTTTTTTGCTTCTAACTCTCTAAAGGAGGCCCTATATGCCTTTTAGTTATTGAATGAAAGTGTTTGGAAGGTCACAGTAAGCATTCACTAATATTTTATTGGACTAAACAGACAGTAGGTACACATTGTGAGATATCGCCATCGGATAGCATTCATACAGACATTGATCACTTTTATCATATCCCTGGTACCTTAGTGACCATGGCAGCACCATTATACAATAAATAAAAGACATTAGAAGAAATGCTGAGAATGTAAACACCACATATCATACAATACTGGATCCCACGGAGATCAAATTTCAGAAAACCAAGTGGTCTTACATAGAAATTACCATTTTTCCCATGGATTAAATGAAACCTTTTTATTAAGAATCTGAGGATTGCCCAGAGATGAATGCACCATCCCATCTTCTCTGTTCCAATGTCAAGAATACAGAGGGCTCCCACCCCAAAATGGTCAAAGCTACCATAAGGAGTCTGGGCCTTATTTAGTTTTAGGAGCAGATCCAAATAAAAGTTGGACAAAACTTGTTGCTCTGCAAGAAGTGCTAATTAATTGTTACTTTGCATGTATGGAGAATAATGGCATGCTTTTGCATGCAGCACACAATACTTGACTGCTTTATTTTGACACTGCTATTTAGAGTTGAGCAAGGATGTGTCATCCATCAAACTCTAAATCTGTTTTCCCATTTTAAATCTCTGTATAATTTTGCAAAGTCGCTCCGTCTAGCTGGATTTACTTTTAACTCTAAATGAGGCTGTCTATGAGGGACAGGACTATCTAGCAAGAAAATCACTAGGTCTAGTTATATCTTTAATCCAAAACTTAAATTGAGTCTAGTAAAATTAGCCCACTGGTAAGGATCCCCAAAAGTGAAATGTTTGCGCTTTCAGAACAGCACATTTTATGCATACTTGCCAACTCTCCCTGAATGTCAGGAAGACTCCCTGAAATAGGGTTGATCTCCCTCACTCCCTGAAGAGTCTGGCATTCTCCCTGATGCTGAGCCAGTACAGGACGTGGTTGGCTTCGCCATCTGTGGCATAATGACACAATTCAGAAATTGTTTCCTATGTATGTATTGATGCCTTTGGAGGTGGCCATTTTCATGGAGACCAAGATTGAATCAAAGACTGACAGGTAAGGCAACATGACTTCAGTAATGGAGACAGAAATGTAAAAGACACTTCAGTCTCTGGAGATTCATTAGCTGCTTTTCTTTAACGCATAGTTGCCTACCCGGGAGACTCCCGCATTTCTGGGAGACCTCCCGGGAGAGCAGGGCAATCTCCCGATTCTCGCCCCAGCAATAGATAAGTGGTGGGGGTGGGGCTTAATGACGCAAATATTGTGTCATCTTAGCCCCGCCCATAATTGTAATTGGCCAAAATTGTGACAATCATCTAGGTGGTGGGGCCAAAATGATGCAATTCGTCACCTCCCCTGGAATCTCCCTGCAGCCAACGAGGAAAAGTTGGCAAGTATGATTTTATGCAAGTGACTAAGTGTAAAATGCCAATGATATATAATAGTATTTTCTTTAATTATAAAGATAAACTTTAAGCTGCAGTCTTCAAAATTTAGCCCCATTCCTCCTTTCAAGTGGCAAGTGATGGGCCACACCTCCTGTGGCGCAAATTGCCACCTTAAGGCCTCCCGTCCCACCCACTTTACTAGTGGGCAGGTTGTGGGAAGATGACCTACTCCAAGACCTTCAGATAGAGCAGGCAAGTATAATTGTATCTTATCTGTACTTCCACCAGCATGTCTCTCCCATTGGGACATATAATGCCACTTAAGATCTATATTTGATACATAGCATTCCCCACATGAATTATGTTCTGTTCTTTCAGTGAAATAGGTTTGGGCAATTTACCAGTGATATAGCAATACAACAATAATTATAAAAAATGACAGGTAATATGGTGGTTATTAATGACTGCAGTATTCCTGGTACATGCGGAGCCATGGTCCTCTCTTTTTCAGCTTTGTACTTGTTCCATAATGTAATGACCCCGCTTGGAGAGGAGCGCTCTCTAGTGGAGGTAATAGAGAGGACTGCAGGGGGAAATCACTACAGAGAAACAGCTGGTATGGGGGAAAGAAAATAGGATGGAGACAAAGGGGTCTCTTGGTCATATGTATGTTTAACATAAAGTCTGTGACATAAACAATACTCTCAGATTTTCAATTAAATGTGAGGTTTAATCCACACTAGTGTTGAGCATAAGCAGTATGTGCCAAAGTTTCAGCCCTCTAGTGACCTTTTTCAGAGGTAGTGACAAAGGTCACATGTAAAAATTATACACACATACTATAAATTAAATATATAAGATAGATATTTATTGTGGTATACATTGTTTAAATCAATACATTTGCTAATATAGTTATTGCCAATATTCCCAAAGTGAGTTTTTTCTCTCCAGTGCTGGATTGATTGAATTGTTAGTTTCCTCTTGGGACAAAAATTGATTTGGTATAGCAATGCTGGTAAAACAAATGCTGGGTGACCTTCATCAGGACCAGAAACGAAGCTCAGCTTCTTACAAAACATCTAGGTGATAATAAATAAGTAAATATCTTTGCAAATGAAAGAGATTTATCTCCAAATCAGAATGGCAACATCGCTCTTCTTCTCCCAGGAAGAAGCTGGATGGATGTAGCTGAAAAGTTTCTCTAAAAATTTAGGATGTGAGGTTTGGCTAAGATGGATTTCCTGTAATAAAATATACTAAGCTTTATGTTTGCGATAGGACATAACTAAGGTCCTACTCTTTGGGAAATTGAATCCCTTGACATTATGCAACAGAAAAAACATATTATTAGTATGCATCAACTATTCACACATTGATTACCCAATCATATTGATTAACCCTTGGTGCTTACAAAGCTCCACTACCTGGCTGATAATAGATTGGTCACAGATATGAAACAGTATAACAAAACAATAGTACTAAAACTTTAAACAATCTTAACAAGGTTTAGGGGCATAGTGCCACCTGATAGTTTCCTTCACTTGAAGGGAATGAAAAGAGGAGGCCATTTATTGTGTACTCAAAATACAAATGGATGGGAAAGAAAACAAAAAAAATATTTATATTGGGAGTCCCAAAAATGAACCAGGCTTTTATATCACACATTCCACCCACTCAAGGCAAGTTAAAACAAAGGTATCCACAAAAGGAAGTTGGGTATTTTCAACCTGCTCTATAGCCGCCTTCTTGGCAGAGAGGCTTTTCTGTTACCACCCAGGAGCCACCTGCTATCCTGTCTGTGAAATGTCATCCAATGCTGTGACCTTAATTTGCAGCTTGAGAACAAGAACTTAATACCAAGTGCAATTCCGTTGTTATTCATAATTGGAAAGGAAATCTGGGGTTTTGCACCCTGAAGTTACAATGTATGGCTTCTAGTGCCTGCCCAGACAGGATCCTGACAACCAGTAGTCAGAATACCGAAATAAGCATCTCTTGAACTATTGTCCTTCTCCAGGTTCTGTCGCCATATTTGGTCTGGTTGAAAGTCGGGTCCATATTCCATAAGCAAATTGAATATATACAGGAACAGTGGTGGAAGTACCATTGGTGCAGCGGGTGCAGTGCTCCGGGGCCTATGGAGATAATGGGGCCCACTGCATGGCAGATGCGAAGGTTTGGGGGCCCCAGTTCTCTACTCCCCGCCTACCTGCAGCGGGGCCCGCAGCGTGCTAGTTCCGCCTCTGGTCTGGAATACCTTTTACTCTGATTATTTCTTATAGACTGGTTGTCTACATTTTCCTAACATTTGTAAGCTCATGCTATTTGTCCTGCAAATAAAGTACCATTTTGTACAGGTTATTATGAGAATATCAGCTCCACCTGTTTGTTCTGTGTGTGTCTCTGAGTCTGCCAAGTCCTGCCACCAAGGTAGTCGCTGATCTCTAGATCAACTTTCTCTGCAGCTGTAGGTGGCATGATTGTGTTTCTCACCTGTTTTTTTGGATTTAATAAATCGTGGACATGGTGATGTGAGCTCCAAGGTTAAACAGCCATCTTGGCTTGTACTACACTTGCACCCCCCTCGCCCACAGCATTCGTCAGTGGTTCCTACTCTAAATTGAATTGCAGCTCTTTCCTCACCTTTTGCCTTTTTCTCTTTTTTTCCCCACTCTTTATTATGTTTTTTTACTTTTTTATTATTATTATTATTATTATTATTATTAATAAAAATGTCCTAAAATTACCCCTCCCCCAAGAAAAAAGAACTAGCATAATCACATAGACAGTAAAACACTATTTATTAGTAATCATTTGAATGATGTAATTGCCAGAAGCAATATCATCATTTATTTATATAGCACCACCAATATATTTTTGTGCATCCATTACAAAAGTAGGGAGCATGACATGCCTCTGGCATGGAAATTAGTTTTATGCATTTATATATTTTTTAATTTTGTGCCTGTGTCAATAATCATTGAGCGTATTCCTTTACTCTGTTAATAGTGAATAATTATTAGCTGTTCTACTATACTTTAGAACAGGTGTTGAAAACCAAAAGTGACATTGAGCTGTTGAATAGAATGTCTTCCTGTGCACAATCAGATCGCTTACATACAGATTAAATGGATTGTGCATTTTTACTTTATTTTTTAGCATAAAACTGGCACGTTCAACTGTTTGCTCAATCCACACATCATGCTTCCTTTTAGGTGCCAAATACAAGGAAAGAATCGTAGGAATTTATTCATGCTTGTGTTCTTAATCCAGATGTTCAGGATTTCAATCTTAAGAAAAGGATTGTTCTGAATTAAACTTTTATTTTCCCCCTAAATGTGAAATTTGCAAACAGGACACTTACATTTGTATTGGCAATATGGGCATGCACATAGTGAGTCACACAGTCTGCATGGCTGCAATGCAACTAGTTGACATTCACAGTTAAAGGTCAGGCATTTGTGGCATGCACGTAAATTGCAGTTCTGCATCTGTAATTCATGTGTCCAGATATAAATGGCTGATTTTGTAACACTAATTGCAGCAGAGATTAAATGTGATTTAGTTAAGCACTTTAGAAGCACAACTGTAACAGTCGTTAGTGGAGCAATTTATTCTATGCAGAAGAAGGCAATTTTCAGACAAGTACCATGCATAATAATATCTTTTGCCTTATGGATAAGTTTGTAGGTGGTAATTTGTAATGCTATAGCCACTGTACTGTCATGTCCTGTGGAGGATATGGATGTTATGGTCTTGCTGTGCAGGCGCTGAGAATGTTGCTGTGTATATTTGTTTTTGCAGTAATTCTTGCTGTAACGGTACTCCAACCTTTTACACTGATATGTACTCTGGGAAACAAAGGTCCACACCCAACAAAAGCTATTAGACAGAATATTTCTCAAACAATGAAAAGTACATTTGCACTAGATACAATATAAAAATAAATTCTAAGAATTGCATGCAGAGATGTCCATCCACACAGCTGATGAACATATTGAATAGATACTGAAAAGACCAAATGATCCATATAATATTTAATAAAACCTTATAAGCAACTAATTCATTCTGACTCAAATGACAATTATATTTTACGTTCCCAATGTCCATCGTATTATTTAGTTGGATTATACAGAATAGTTCACCCACGTGTTTGAATCCATTAAACGCACTCTTGTTGTTGAAGTTTCCAGGGCTGGCTGCAGCTACTGACCTACCAAGAAATGGGGAAACTTGTTACTTCCTCACATTGAACTAACATTGGCTAGTAAAAATAGAGAGAAAAGCAAACCACGTAGTTTTGAACATGACTGAAACTCTGCTTTGGGGACTGTTGTCTTTGTGAACCCAAACTAAGAGTGGCAATATCGTACAAATGACAAGGAGCAATGTGGGAAGATATATACATTTGTGTTTGGTCTACATATAAAATTAACCCATCTGTCAATATTAAACATAAAGGAGCACTGAAAATTGTTTATGAACAGTTACATTGTGACCTATGTTACTGGAACATGCAGCTAACATATTCCATTCATGTTGCAGTATTTTTCTTCATCATGGCATTGAAAGCTCGAGCCCTATACAGCTTCCAGAGTGAAAATAAGGAAGAGATCGATATCCTAGAGAATGAGGAGCTGCGTCTTTTGAGTGATGTTTCTCTAGATGGATGGCTTCAGGGAACAAACAGCCGTGGTCAGACGGGGCTCTTTCCAGCATCCTATGTGGAGATCCTTCACCAACCCCGCTCTGGTTCAGTCCAAGTAGACTTCCCAACACCCCATACAGGCCACACAGATGGCACTCATCATGGGAGTTATGATGATGATGAGGAGGATGATGATGATTGGGATGACTGGGATGATGGTCAATCTGTGGCAGAAGAACCCAGTGGGTCAAATGGGGTTCCACACAATCAGCCACAGCACCACTATCACCCCAGAGCTGAATATGCGCACCGACCACGGCCACATCTAGAGCGTCAGGACAGCGTGGCCAGTTCAAAGAGGGGAAGTGTGGTGGGGAGGAATTTGAATAGGTTCTCCAGCTTTGTAAGGTCAGGTGTGGAAGCCTTCATACTTGGAGATGTCCCCCAGCTAGCTAGAGTACCTGAAAACCATGTCATTGAGATGGGACCCATGGGGCCACAATGGAGATCAAGTCCTAACTCTTTTGGTTGCTCTGTGGAGGAACCTACTAAGCAAACAAAGTTCAAAGGAATTAAGAGTTATATCTCTTACAGGTGAGGAAGCATGTACAAACAGGAATGTGTGTCATGTCATATCTGTTAGCATAGTGAGTGAAATCTGTGCAGTGTGGAGCAATGTACAGAACTGTGTGTACGCACTGAAAAGTGCTTAAACCAATGTTTGCACATAGTGCCCTATGTTTATCTGTGTTTATTTTTTGATCACTGTTTATTTTTTGTGTGTGTGTTGGGGGGGGGGGGGGGGGGGTTGGGATTTCTTTTTTGCAAGGAACACGTGTGTTGATTACACAGTTTGTACTAGGGGGAGCATGCATTTTCAGTGTAGAGCCCAGAATTATATGTGGGTGTGTCACATAGACAGTGGTCTGCAGTTTGCTTTTGCATTTTTCTTGTAGATAGTTTTCAGGTCACTGTGTCAATTCAGGGAGTTAACAAAGGGTGTGGGAGGGTGTTATTCCAAAGGAATGGTAGAATTGTTTTTCTGTCACTCTGCAGGTTGAGCGACATGTTTCATCTGTTTCTCTGAACACTTTTTCAGCTAGTCCTGGCCACATGCTGTGATATTACAGCCAATATTGGGCAATTGGCTTGATATCAGAGCTTGTGTATCCTGGAAATTACTGAAATGTACAATAAGTTTCCGACTGAAATCGATCACATCAAGGCATGTTATTAAATCCAGTCAGAAGATGACTGATATTGTCCTCTTCTGAATGGATTAATGAGCCCCGGTAATTGCAGAAGTCATGCGGCCACTTTGCCCAACAGCTTGGGAGGTCATCTTTGTCAAAATAGTATAATTCTCCCACAAACTGGATCTGTCCATGAGACCTTAAATGACCAACCTCGGTGTCCTATGTTCTCAAGAAACATCTTTGTCCATGTACACTGATGGTGGCTTACGTGAATTACATATCTTGCATTCTTTATAAAGTTATAATTGTTATATTTTCCAGCCATAGATGGCAATAATTTATTTACTTTATAGTTTCCTTTTTTTTTTTTTTTTTTTTTTTAAGTCATTATCACTACTAACTATTATCATTTGTTTTCTGCTGTCTCTCACTACTACTCATTCCATTCTTCAGGCTTACTCCGGGCCACACAGTCTCTCCTGTTTACCGGCGATACAAACATTTTGACTGGTTGTACAACCGCCTCCTGCACAAATTTACTGTCATTTCTATACCCCACTTGCCGGAGAAGCAGGCCACAGGACGCTTTGAAGAGGACTTCATCCAAAAGCGTAAGCGACGGTTGGTCCTATGGATGGATCATATGACCAGTCACCCTGTTCTTTCACAGTATGATGGTTTTGAGCATTTCTTGACCTGTCAGGATGAAAAGCAATGGAAAGCAGGCAAGAGGCGTACAGAGAAAGATGAGATGGTGGGTGCGAGCTTCCTGCTGACTTTACAGATACCTTCCGAACATCAGGACCTTCAGGATGTGGAAGAGCGTGTGGATGCCTTTAAAGCTTTTTCAAAAAAGATGGACGAGAGTGTCCTTCAATTAAGTAGTGTGGTATCTGAACTAGCACGTAAACATTTGGGAGGCTTTCGTAAGGAATTTCAGAAGCTTGGAGGTGCTCTGCAAGGTCTCAGTCATTCCTTCCAGCTAGACCCACCCTATGGTTCAGAGCCATTGGTCGGAGCTATCTCTCATACTGGACGCACCTATGAAATAGTAGGTGAGATGTTCGCTGAGCAGCCAAAGAATGATCAATTTAGGTTTCTTGATACACTGTCCTTGTACCAAGGTTTGCTGTCCAACTTTCCAGACATCATTCACCTACAAAAAGGTATGTCCTGAACTTATATTCAGTAATTGGGTTATTTTGCTCATTATTAAGACACTGTTTCTACAGTTATGCTATGATGAACATTTAAACTGATAAAGATATTTCACATTGAATTCCATTCAAAATCTAGAATTAGGTGGTGTTTACAAAGTTACGAATAAATCCGAGGCCTTCCCTATATTAGTATTATTATTAGTAGTGGTAGTATTATCCTTTATTTATAATGCGCCACAGAATATCTGCAGCACTGTATATTATACAGGCAATTGACCATACAGGGTAAAACAGAACAGTGAACGAATAAACCAAGACTCCAAGGGCTCCAAGCATAGCAAGTACAGTGAAGTTGGAGGAGGAGAAAAGCTGTAAAGACAGGAGGGAAGAGGGCCCTGCTCATAAGAACATACTAAAGGGGGGGTAAACAGACCGCAGGCACAGGAGGGAGTCATTAGAGGGGAACAGGCTCAAGAAGAACGCAAACGTGGGAGGTGAGGAGAACAAGCAAGGAGATGGTTAGGTGGATGGCTGGTAGGCTTTGAGGAACAGATGAATTTTAAGTGGTTGTTTGGAGGTGCACAGATTATGGGACAGACGGATAGAGCATCTGAGGTTTTTTCCAGTGGAGGGGGACAGCCCGGGAGAAATCTTGAATTCTGGGGTGGGATAAGGTGATTGGAGTGGAGGAGAGGCGACAGTCCTTGGCCGATCGCAGGGAACGGGCTGGAGTGTTAATGGAAAGGAGGTTGGACATGTATGAGGAAGTGGAGTTGGAGAGGGCCTTGTAGGTGAGTGTAAGGAGTTTGAAGAGGATTCTGTAGGGGAAAGGGAGCCAGTGTAAGGCAAGGTAGACAGGAGCCGCAGAGGAGGAGCAGCGTGAAAGGAAGATAAGTCTCGCAGCCGCATTGAGTATAGAACTAAGGGGGACGAGGTGGGAGTGGGGGAGGCTGGTGAGAAGAATGTTACAGTAATCAAGACTGGAAATAATGAGTGCATCGATAATGGTTTTAGTGTCATCTTGAAATAGGATGGGCTGGATGCTGGTGATGTTGCGTAGTTACTGCTGATTATATGAACTGTGGCAGAATTTGCAGTTGATATTTAAGTACTGATAAAAAGAAGACAAATGATATCCTCCTATCTCACTTTTTGTTCCTTTGTGACTGCCTCCCTCAGGAGCATTTGCCAAGGTGAAGGACAGCCAGCGCATGACTGATGAAGGGAAGATGGAACAAGAAGAAGCAGATGGAATGCGGAAGAGGTGCCGTGTAGTGGGTTTTGCTTTGCAAGCAGAGATTAACCATTTTCACCAGAGGAGGCTGCTGGACTTTAAACAGGCAGTCCAGCATTATTTAAAGGAACAAATTCTATTTTATCAGAGGGTGAGCCAGGAACTGGAGAAAACTCTACATTTGTATGATAACTTGTGACTTGGACATGATTTATCACGTTTGGCTGGGAATTTGAGTTGGCTTTACTATTTGCCAGATGCTGTTTTGGCATTGCCCAGTGAACCTGTTCTGATAAGTCACCATGTCTTTCTTCACTTCCATGTACGTAACAAGGTGCCTTTTACAATGGAAGGGACAGAGTAGAAAGTATGAAGAAATATGAGTTATTGGAAGAGTTTACAAATGGAGATCCTGTTATGGAGAAAAACGGTGATTGTTAATCGGTGTTTATATTGGTAAATGTATATGGTTTACAAAGTGCTGCTGCGCTATGAAAGCACAAATACATTGGAGCTTTATTATATAATTCCAGGGAGGCTGAGGGTTCACAGACAAAGTGCTTGGATGTTACGTTTTGTTAGAATGTAAAATAAATATTGTGCCTGTTATGTGCACACAGTGGAGTCCGCCATTTTACAGACTAAACCAATATTCAGCCTAACTATTCACTAAGATACAGTCCCATTACTGGCACGGAGAGATCCTTTGTGACTTCACTTATTTCTAGTGACTTAATAAACTGCAGTCCATGAATATTGGTTCTGCCAGTAAAATGGCTGCCTACACTGTGTATAGGTTACAGATGCACTTTAAATTCCATTGTAAACTAAATTACATTTTGAATGTTATAACATTTCTAATATTGTATTCATGTGTTGTTTTTTTTTTTTGCATTACCTTTTGTTTAGTGTATTTTCATTTTTAGATAAGTGACCAAGGATTATATTTTTCTGCTTCACTTCAGCAGACAACGCAGAGTACTCGGATACCATGTCTCGTCTTCATCGAGCAAAGTGTTTTGGTCTACTAAAGTTACTAAGCAGCAGCGGCTTGGGTCACATTTCAGTAACTAGTCTCATCGTTGCAGGCTTCAGTAAGCAATGACCCCAGAATTAAAGGGTGCGTCTGTGTATGCCGTGAGCAGGGTGGAGACTGATTCTGTGTTTGTATAGATTTGCTTGCATACACGCACACTCTGTGTGCCCTAGAGGGAGTTATGTCACCCATTAGGAATGTAATCCATTCAGAGCAAGGCAATGGCAAGTAATACTTCCACACAACATTACACAGCACCAAACAGTTCTGTAAAAACTGAATTGTTACACATCATTTGTGTAGAGGCAGGAAGATGAGATCAGTATAGGAACCTGAGTGCAAGCTTAAGGTACCAGGTTAGTACACTGTGTGGTCAATTTGCTGAGTTGTTCCCATACAGTTTTTGAAATGTTTGGTACAGTTTGCCTAAAGTGTTTTGCATACATCAGAAATTTATTTATTTCTATGTTACTATTATATGCAATAACAAAGCTGGTAGAGTGTGTTCTTATGCATACATGTGCTGTAGATGTGCTCTTTCCAAGAGCTAGCATACTGCATGTACAATGGCTGTAAAAAGTATTCCCTTTGGCATTTTTGTAATGTCAAATCCAAAAAATCTGTAAAGCATTTTCTTAATAGCACACAATATGTCAGACCATTATTTACATAGAAGCACCTTTAGCTGCATTTAAGACTGTGTATATTTGAGGGAGTCTCTGCCAGCTTTGCACATATGGACACCGCAAATTGTGCCCATTGTTCTTTGAAATATTCCTTGAGTTTCATCCGGTTGCATGGAGACTGTTGGCAAGCAGCAATTTTAAAATCGTTTCAGTGATTGTCGATGGGTTTGAGATCTGGCTTTTGATTGGACACACCAGGATATTCACTTTTATGTGATATTTAAGTCACGTCTGTGACTTTTGCTATCTTCTTCTAGATCATTGTCCTGCTGAAATTATATTGTGCTCTTTATTTTGACAGGTTTTAAAGTCTCTGAAGCAGACAAGTATTCCCATAACAATATGCTCCCGCCACCATCCTTTACGGTGTGGACAGTGTTCTTAGGATGATGCATAGTGTTAGGCTTGCGCCAAACATAGCACCTAGCGTTTAGGTCAAATAGCTCAATCTTGGTTTTCGGCAGACCATGGAAATGTCCTTCACTTTGTATATGGGTCTTTTTTAGCAAACTGTAGCTAAGATTTCATGCTTCAACATTTCTTTTTGCCACCCTTCCATAAATCACTGATTTGTAAAGCACTTGGGGCTTAATCTTGTCCCATGCAAAGTTTCTCCCATGGAAGAGTGTAACTCTTTAGAGTTTCCATAGATTCCTTTGTGGCCTTTCTAAGATGTTCTAGAAAAATTCATAGTTCTGTCACATTCTCTCGTTTCTTTATAATGGACTTCACAGTACTCTGGGCAATCTTACACCTTTGAAATCTTCTTCAATCCTGTCTCTGGTGCTTTTCAGTAATATTTTCTCGGATTTGCTTTGCATGTTTTTATCTTCACGATGAAGCTCTTATTTGGAAATGCATTAACCAACTATAGGACCTCTCACAGAAATCTGTATTTATTTTTAAATTAATCAAAACACTTCAATTCTGCAAAGGTGGACTACCTTCCATTATATGACCTCTGAAGGAAACTGACACCAAATTTGATTTGGTTGTATCCATGAAAAAGGGGTAGATACATATGCAATAAATTGTCTGTATGTTTGTTTTTATTTGCAATTAAAGAAAGCTTTAGATTTGTGGGTTTTATTTTTTATTTGACATTTAGATTATTTTCTGTTGACCAGTGGTAAAAATTCACAAATAAATTTTAATTCCATGATGTAAGAAAATAAAATGTAAAACCTTCCAGAAGGGTTGAATAGTTTTTTATAGCCATTGTATGTTGGATAGTTTGCAACTGTCCATATTGTAGATCCAAAATCCAATGTTCTTTCTCTACCTCTTTTGGACCCATTATTTTGCACTTACTCGTTCACTGGCTCTAAACATATTGGCTAGCTCCAAAACTCAATATAACTGTATCCACATAGTATATTTTTTTGTAAATTAATGCTTTGTGGTGATTGAGTAGTAAGCATTTCTTTCATATTCTCTTGCATTCATGAGTCTGGAAGTCTTGCGTTGGTAGATACACCAACTGCTAATATTCTTTTACATTCGATGAACATACATAAGATGTTACTTGCAGGGGCTTGTGTTTTCTTTTGTGAGCCAATGGTGTGTGTGTGTTTGTGTTTGTGTGCACGCTGCTAGTGTGCCATTGTTACATGGAACCATGCATCAGAATGCTACTAACTGAACTGTGTTCATGTCTAAGAAACATGTACTTTTGCAGCATGGCAAGATACTTTTGTGATAGACATGCTGCATCTAAGATTCGAATTTGGGTTTGTCAGAATACCGAGGGTTCTTGACAAAGCTATGTTCCTTTAAACTTAGTCGAATAGGTGGAATTCAAATTTTTAGCCTTTGTATTATTGTAAGAACTCTAGAACACAGGTCATATAATTATTGGGTTCATGTTGACAACTTAATTTTAATATTGAAATTAAAGTTCTCTGTATCCTGGTAGTGTATTTTCTCAGGGGGTAGCATTTTACTCAGGCACTTTTGCAAGGTGCATGTGTAGGTTGATATTGTATTCTTGTAAGGCATTCTTGACCTGCTAGGGCTTTATCAAATACCAGGGTGTTCACATTTGCTTTAACCCATACCAACTTTTCAGGTGTTGGCTTTGATTTTCTGAGCTGTGCAAGAAATGACATGTGCAGTATTATTGGCTACTAGATGTTGCATCATATTAGGTACATTGTGTGTGAGGTAGTAGAGTATTGTGAAAGGTCTTGCAGAATGAACTGCACTCTGCCAGCGCACACAGGGGTGTGCCTAACCATTCTACCACCTGAGGCTACTTCTGAAATGGCACAGTTGTCATTCCTTACACAGACATAAAGGACACACATGTCTCTTGTATCAAAACACAAACAACTTTCACCTGAACCCTACAAAAGTAATTAATTTAAAGAAACACACTTCCATATTGCAAAAGTACACCAGCAGTTTACAGATTAGGGGTCCACCAAATCCATAATAGTATGTGAATTTAAGAAACAAATGTTCCACTTTTTAGCCTGCATAGCTGATTATCCTCTCCCCTAGTTAACCCACCATTACCCATACAGAGCTGCCAGTCCAGCCCCTGCATTTAGAGGCAGCGCTATTGGTGATGGAAGTCTAAATCCATCTGAGCTATTCCAGCAGCTTTGAGGGGTTGTGCAGTGTATGGGACACCTGATTGGTTTTGTTGTGTCTCTTGCCTAATAAAGTTTGGCATATACTAAAAACCTTTATTGTAGTGTAGGCAGCAACTGATTGGATTAACAGTGGCTCCTCTTCAATAAGGTGGCACATACTAAATGCCCGTTGGCTCGGATTGCTCTTTTTACTGTCACCAGGCCTGGATGCAGTGCAGATAATGGTTTTGCTACATAATTTGGGAGTAATGTTTATAATATGGCAACCTCCTTAATGACACTTTTAGCGCTCTTTTAATGACTTTTTTTTAGATCTGTGGCAAATACCATCGGGTGAAAAAAAATCATCTAAATATTTTTTACATTTATTCTGAAAAAAAGGGGCAGGGATTTTTTTTTTGTATTTCAATAATGTTTTATAAACGGGGGATTTTTACATAGGTCTATGAAACAAATATATAAAAGCTGTGCAATATTACTAAACATCGTGCCCATGGATGAGAACCACATCTGTTTAAACAAATGATCTCCATTGTGTAGATGTGTATATAATTTCATATTTTCTGCCATTTCCCTACATTTTGTTGTCCCCAGATCATGCTGTCTTAGGCTGCTGCTCAACTAGATAGACTGTACATATATACATGCTTTATAAAGGTGTGCTTCACAGCAGCAGTGTGTGCTATAAATGTTGGTATCCGTGGAATGTGACCACCCCCTTCTCTTGGCACACAGCAACATCTGGAACTATGTGCTCTGTCTGTGTCTTTTGTTTGTCCAGTCCCTCCCCTTGTAGAATAATTAAGCCACATAAGGCTACTGTCTTGTGGGGTCATTCCCAGGCTGTTGGAGGAGGAATATATTTCATGTATAAGACGGGGTCTCTATCTTCTGTGCATTCATTTGTCTGTGAGACATGCCTTCATCAACAGGGATATTTCTGTCTTTTCTAAAAATATCACCCTGGAGGTTTTCTGGCCCTTTCAATGCCATGTTTTTCTTTTTACATTGGCCAAATGCACAGTACAACTTCTCTCCTAATTGATTCAGTATCTGTGCTCTTTTACAGCTGTAATATGATCATACGCAGTGGTTAGTACCCTTTATCTACCTAGAGTGTGTCCTATGTAACGCACACAGCTGAACCTGTCAGTCTGCAATGTATCCTTGCAAATTATATTCAAATGCTGGAATATGGCCATATACACACACGTGTTAGGGAATAAAGTGACCACGTAACATATACATGGTGACCCACAGTTATTATATGCCGTGAAAACATTGTATATGCCAGTGGATCCCAAACTTTCTCAGTTGGAGGCACCCTTAGGCTATCCATAATGTTTTTAAGGCACCCCTAAGCCAAAATAATTACCAAGTTGCACCCGCCTTGCTTATCACCGGCCCTAGCCAGGGTACCCCAGTGAGACTGCTACGGCACCCCAGGGAGCCACAACATATATGCTATATTTCAGGTGATATCAAATACAGATATGTTTGAGAAGTGGTTAGTAGAATAAAAATGCACTAGTACATAACCCTCAAATATTTTTAACTGAAAACTGTAAAAACAGTGACCGTACTTGTTACTTACACAATTATTTTTTTCTTATGGACAGGTGACATTTAAGTTTTTATATTTCAGAACTGTAGAAAAGTCCTTACTGTCTACTCTTATTTTTCTGCATGTGCTTCTGTACAGACTTACAAGTTACCACTGGATGATGGCGTTGATTGTGGAATAAGTCAGTATGATGGGTGGATGCTATAGATGTGGGATAGATAGCTGTAACAAATGGTGTTTGTACATATTTTGATCCTTTTAGCCACACAAAGGGGCAGATTCAGTTGAGTGTAGTGCCCCTGAACATCGCTGCCTTGATTAAGCTAAGAAATCTATGTTAATATTTTTTGCTCGCCTCTGAGAGGCAAGGAAGCATGAGCAGAAATTTCTGTAATAACTCAACGCAACATGTCTCCTAAGAGCTATTTATTAGCAGGTGACGGGAAGCACACTAATGGACACCTACCCCAATGTTATAAAGAATGCAAATTGTAAAATTAGTTATCCCATCATAGTTGGTCAACTGGAGGAGGTAACAATGAGCACTGCATTACAAATGCATAGTAAATACACACCTTAAAGGATAATTCCTAAAATAATTATGTAAAATGTCGCTGTGGGTTGACTTTAGTAAGCTATGCAGTTCTACTTGCTTGGATTCTGGTATTTCCAACAGCTCAAGATCTGTATCTTACATTCAATTATCAGCTTCTTTTGTAAAGTTGCTATCTGTATTTGTACATGTGATGTACACCACTTTGTTTTTTGTTCTGCAGTTAGGAAACTATGTAACTTATTTATTTTAGCTCAGAGAGTGAAGAACAGTTGTCATTTTACTAGAATTGCCAGTCAGTTAACCATATAGTGCTGGTTGAAGGTTATTTATTAACATAGGGTAAATATGCATCTACCCATAGCAACCACCAACATTTGCTTTCATTATCTAACATGCACCAGTTCAAAGTAAATTAACGATTGGTTGTTGTGAGTTACTGCAGTTTTAAACCTCATTAGCAAATAACTCTATGGGGCAAATTCAATTAGGGTTCCGGTCCGCGGTAACGCGCGTTACGGCGGAAAGTGTGCGTTATTGCCGGTTTTACGGTACCGCAATAACGTGGATTTTCGTACGCAACCCTATGGGCTGCGAATTAATTGCGGTAACGTGGATTAAGTTCGTGGCGCGATCCCGTGGACCGGAATTGTAATTGAATATGCCCCTATAAGTTTTATCACCTTCATTCTTTCACCTTTAATAATTTCCAGCTTGTTGGGATGGGCAACGGAGTACTATGCATTGGAACACTATATACTTCATATGTACGTTTAAATATACCATTCATCTTGTTTAGTTTGAGTGTCATTGCAAAGGCCATTCAGGTTACCAGAGATTCCTTCAGTGGAACCCAAACCTACCCTGGCATGGCTGATACATGACGGTGTTCTCCCCACCACCTATTTCCCGAGTGCTCTACCAGGCTGGTTTTACTTGCCACTGGCTTTTGGAGCCCATCAAGTCCTGTTATAATAGAATAAACCATTATTTCTCCTCCTATTAGTGCTTGTTCTATGTGAGCACTACCGCCAACAGTGTATGTTAGACCACTGACCACCATTCTGACCAGTCCTGGGAGGTGTGGGCAATAACCTTCAACATTTTTCAATATTATTGCAAAATATTACAGTGCCCCCCACACAGCCGGCAGAATTTTCTGGGGAGAACACTGCATGAGAAAATATATTAGTAAGATGAGAGGACACTATGAATCTGAGTTGAGATATAGAGTAATTGGGTGAAGTTTGCACAGACACAATTCTACAGGTCATCCAGGAAACTGCAGGCACAAAACGGTGCCCTCTACTCCCTCTCAATCTTCTATGTCTCAGCTTTCTTTTATCTGTGATATTCTGCTTTATTACTAACAATTTATTTTATTACATTTGACAGACATGGCATATTGATGAAATCACAGATTTTTGTTTATGAAAAGGGGAAACAGGACTGATGAAGGTGCAGAGACAGTATTGTTATATGTGTCTACAATACATATAAATAGCAGATATACAGAAATTGAGATGACAAAAAAATGATCTTCCTGTACCGTTGGCAGCATACACATATCCCCTTAATATTGGGCCCTGAAAACAATTAAAGGGTGAGAGACGTTACTATATTTTTTTCCTATCCAAAATGGGTTTAGCAGCTTCCTGAGCTGCGGGAGGGCTTCTAGAAAGTCTGTATGATCAAATTTTATATTGAGGTAGTTTGGAGCTTCTCCCAATTCAATATATATTACTATACTTATGTCTTAGGTAATTATGGTGATCCTTTCTGGGGTATTTTTTTTCCAGCTTTACAGTATATTTATAATTTCAATGTATGAGAACCTGAAGAGCTTACACTCATATTTATACCTGAGACTGACACATGCACAACAACATGCAAGGCTGGTATATAGGGAAATTGCTACAGTGTGATAATACTATAGGGGTGAATGTCTTGTGAAAGATACTTGTTGTTTTAAGTGGTCGGATCTGATGTGGACCAAATCTTGATCAACAGACTAGCAGAGACACATTTTATAAATCTTTCCATAATTTCTATAGATCTCAGCAAATACTAGTTTCCCAGATCAGCCAGTAACATCCTTGAATTGGACTTCTTGTCCTGTAAATTAATAATATTTTAGATTGCATTGTTTAAAAGGTTACTTTGGGTGCCATGTAAGTTCATTGCCTCAATCAATAAAATTAAAGGTATGACCCATGTTACAAAGGCCATACAGGGAAAGAATCCTGAACTTAAGAACTGTGACTATAGACCTGCAAATTCACAGAACGTATTGAGAGTTTGCATACAGGGGCACATATTATGAAGTAGTAGTGTCAAAGAACAAGAAATCACATGAAGAAATCAAGAATAAACCTTCCGAATACATCTGTAACATATGTACAAAAAATATTTGGTCAGCATTGTGGACAGGGTCAATCTGGTGCAGACATGCAACCTATGTGTTTGTCTGTCCAACTAAACATAAAGCCCTGAATAGTTTTAGTTGCAGAGGCAGATCAGTCAGGGCTAATCCTAATGATATATGTTGTCCAATGTACCTCCAATATATCCTCAGGAAAACAAACTATGAAACTGTGCCCCATATTAAATTGTCCAGGTACAGGGAAGATGTCCTCGTTATAATTAGTTCAGTTTCTGGGGTACACCTGCTGGATGATGCTTGGTCTAGTCCAGCTTGATTTAGTTGTGAAAACAAAGATTTGAACATCTTGAATATGTACTAAAACAGGCCCACACTGCGTTGCTTTGAAAAAGAAGAGAAGATTGCTGAATATGGGAAACAGTACTCCCACTTTGTTCTCCATCCTGAGTGTTGTTGGGAGGAAATCCCCCGCATTAAGTGCCTACCCAGGAAACATGCCTTTTTGCATTCACACCCAGTATTGGCTGCCAGTTTGTTTATTTCCTCCAGCACCATTGCCTCTATGTCCTCCAACCTCACAAAGAGGGATATCCCTTTCAGGCTCAGTTGGACGAAATGTTTGCCGATCCGTGGCTCCATTCTCAGTCTTAGCAGCAGAAGTGGCTGCTTTTTGGACATGATGCATTCCCATCTTTTTCCTGCGTACAAAATATGCTAGAAGAAGAAGACCAATTGCAACTAAAAGCAATACTAGACAGACAGGAAGTATAATACTGTATACATGTGCACTCATAAAACCAAGGACTGTAGTGTCTTCTGCTGGACTGGGTGAAGTGGATTCATTCATACTGGAACTGTTCAAGAATACATCCTGTGTTAGGGCTTCTGATGACATCCAAAGATCTGGTGTCAAAGTATTAGACTTTGTAGCATTGATGGATATGTCTGGATATGTGGTAGGGTCTAGTATTGGTGTCAATGCTGAGTTTCTTGGTACCCAATTTATAGTAGTAATTAAATCAGTAGTAGAAACTAATTCTGTTGTGGTTTCTAACTGTGTTGTTGACTCGCTGCTTGCGGATGCTGAAAGAGTGGTTGGCCCAAGACTTGTAGAGTGTGTGTGAGTTGTGAACATCATGCTTGTGGATTCTAAAGTCGTTGTGGATAGGTCTAAACTTGTTGTGGTCTCCAAGTGCCCAGCAACTTTGAGCAGGGTGGCACTGTAGGAGTGGGAAGAGTTGTAAGGTACAGTACTAAATCTCACAGTAACATTTGCTGGAGGTACTTGATGGGCACTGAGCATCAGTGAAAGCCGGTCACTTCTTATGTCTGTTCTACCTTGCTCATCTTCCCATAACTCCACACCAATAAGTCCACTATCGAGCTCCATTTGTGTAAAGACATTAGTGCTTGTTCCCTCTCCTCTGCTACCCTGATAAGGGAATTTCACCAACCTTCCTCCCCTTGGCTGGCGAAGAACTATGAACTGAGGGACACTATTTGTATATTTACCCAGTCCACCTGCATCAACAACATCTGCCCCTAGCTTAATAGTACATCCTCTTGGCCATTGTTGCCTATCTCCTATGTTCACCATAGCTGATACTACTACTGTCACTTTTTCAACAAAAATTTCCTCACCCTGATTGGAGATGGCAAGGAATTCAAAGTCATCTTGGGTGGATAAGAAACTGGTGAATTCATAGGATACTTCACCTTTATTTACCTGTTCCCATAGAAACTCTGACCTTGTTTCCTGACCAACTACTACCTGGCCATACAATGGCTTCCTTGTCATTTTGTACAAAAATGTATGTGCTATTCTGCCCAATGTCGGTGATATATCTCCTACTGTAATCTTGGCCCTGCCGGATGCCTGTTTGACTTCCAGAATAGCCTGATGGACTGGGAGCACCTTTACAGGTAGTGTTCCTAGAAGAGGAGTGTACTTTCCATCGGTAACATTAAATCTAATTTCACCTGAAACGGCAGTGGAGTTAGCCAGGAGGATGATCCTTGCATTGACAAGATCGTCTTGTGTGAATTGTGAGACTGGCATAGCTTGACTTCCAACTGTTTCCACTGATATGCCCACTGGTAAATCCAGTATGGTATAAGCGATCTTATCAGGGGAAGATAGGGAGTTGCCTAAAGATAAGTGATCTTGAGTAAGTGAAACATATGAGCCCACTGCCAGGTGTAAGTTTACCTTTGGTTTATGTATAATGGGAGGTATCAGGGGTAGACTAGTAAATGTTATGTTAAAGGACTCATTGATCAAGATACCATCATTATGATTGGGTTCTGGTAAAGCCTGGGATTTAGGCCATAGTCGGGCCGTGAACTGGAAACGGTCCTCCATACTGCCAGGTTTTGTATGGGTAAAAACCAGACTTCTGTTTTCCAGATGTGACTGTAAGAAATGAGCATTGTGTGGGTTGAGCGTGGCACCATCAAGAGAAAGATGGCCCTGTGAAGGGAAACTGGTAACCAAGAAAACCACGTCATGAGAGATTCTTGAGACAGTTGGATTTGTTAGAAGGTTGGAAGCATCAAGGGAGTTAAGAGTGATGAGTGAAGAACCACCTTGCAGGATATGAAGACCTGTATAAACATAAAAATGGTATATAAAATACTAGAAATCATAGCAACAGGACAATTATCACATCTTGACCATATCTAATAAACCCTGTGTGGTATTTCCAAGATTAGTTTTTTTGCCTACACCTGCGTACCTACAACACACTGCTCCATATTGTTCTGTTTCTGTGATTTTTTTTTTCTTTTACTATACAACAAGCTGAACAGTTGTTGCATTAGTTTGTGGGGAAACCTAGAATAACAAGGAGTCCAATGTTAACTAGGATTATGGAAGGAACAAGATGAATTGTGCATGGATTAAAGCTGGGATCTACAGATGCAACTTAAAGTAATGTTTACACGCTTTTATTAAGTTTAGTTTACCCTTTTTATATTCATGAAGAATTCCCTACTTGAGATATGTGCGAGAGCGGTGGGTAGGGGTAACAGGTTTATATTGTTGATATTTGTGTATTCAGCTGTACAGTGTGTAATGGTGTAAGTCCTGCAAGCTCCAGTCTAACCTGCATACATACAGAATGTTCTACTGCATAAGACATTTTATTCTAAATTACTTTTTTGGTTGAGTAGCAAATAAAGACTGATGTGTTTCTATTTTGATTGATCTGATACAGTGGCGCATGCATGAGAGGTTTCTGGGTCTCCAGAAACCCCCCCTCCGCTAACTAAGTGCCCACCATAGTGGCACTGTCCTATACAGCAGCCGCGGCGCTGTCAAAGAAGCGTCCGCGGCGGTGCTATATTGTATACAGCACCGCCGCGGACGCTTCTTTGACAGCGGTGCGGCTGCTGTATAGAACAGCGCTGCGGAATACATGCGCAGCAGCTCTCTTGCGGGGTTTTTTTTTTTTGGCAGGTCCTGACAATCCTGCGTGCGCCCCTGTGATAGTTATGTTGCTATAACACACATAACTAACTGCACCATTTTTCACTGAGCATATCACTAATACTTGCACACATTTTAAAGCAATGTGTAGAGATACTTTGCTGTACAACAGGTGAATCTGGGTGTGGAACACTTTATACTGACCTAGGGCACTTACCCCTCAGTCACTTGTGGCATTTGGATATAATACAATTCAGTTAAAGTTTAAGAACCCCTCTTTATTACATATGAATATGTATGATAACTAAACACTTGGGCTGACAAACTGCATTTCAAGATGTAAACATTTTGGTAATCAGGCTAACTAGTGTGCTAATCAAATTGCCTCTCCACCACTGGTCCTCTTCTCTAAACGGAAATCTCAGCCCTATAGACCGGTGAGAATCAGGGAGCCAATGATGGAGTGAGAGTGCAGCCTAGTGAGTGACATGCTGTCTATCCTTATTGACAGGTTAATGGATGCGGGAGAGGAATTTATTTTCAATGTTTTCATGAGTATCTAATTCAAATAAATTACAAAAATAAAAATAAAGCTCCAGTGGCGACAGGTCGCCTTAAAGACAGCCTAAAGGTGAAACATCAACTTAAATAGATATGATAAGGTAAATGGACTTATAACTAGTTTTTATATGAACTCTGAAGTCTGAAAGTCAAAACTTTTCTACAACACCCCCTCCCAAACTTCATGTTGCTTGATGTGAGAGAAGGAAGCTTTACCACATCTTGTGAAATTTAGGATGCATGAGACACTTTAACAAGCAGTAGTTCTGTTGCTTGATGTCTGTAGTTAACGTTAGGGGCCTGCCCAAAGCGATAGAACTAGGTAATGAGAGGCCCAGGAGCAAAAACATAGTGGCGTTTTTAAGATACAAGGGGACTAAAGATACAATTAAAATAATAATAATAACCATAAAGGGACAGTATAAACTGTAAATTGACAGAGCCTGTACATAGACAATACATATCGGTGCACTCCTATTCAAACAAAATATACCCATAGTCAGAGATGATCTTATAGAGTCCCTGCCAGCCACAGTGACTTCTCCATGTAGTTACCCAGGTATCCCAGTGGTCATCTCAAACCTCTGATATGTCGCAAAGTGCCCAGTGGACGAGGCCCAATACTAAGCTGCAAACAGAGCTCGTGACTTACTATTGCCCCATGAGACCACAACCTGTTTCAGGCACCATATTAGAATGGTCAAAACACAGAACTTGCATGGATACTTGTGTCTTCCTTGGAAGTCATGGCCCGCAAAAAATAAAAATAAAATAATGAATGCTGAGCCATCAGGAGCTGGCCTGCTCAAAGGTAGTTCCTGCTAGTTAAGCCCGTTGCCTGGTCCATGCCTGAAGCTTGAATAATGCAAAGGATAGGGTACAATATTGTAGAAAAGGAGTTCTTACTCTTATGTGCTGGGGCTTTTATTAAAAAAAGAATCAACCATTTTAAAAAAGCAACTAGATCACATTGAGGTTAAACTTTGTTATATTTCCAGTTTAATTTCTTGACTTGCACAGTCTAGCAGACTTTAATTTTTCATTTTAAGGACTGCAAAACATGCCGAGAAATTAAGTTATTTATGCTAAATAGCTTATACCTCTGTAATATGCAAGACGTTTATAGAAAGATAAAGGGACACAAAAAAACTAAAGTTTGCAGTATATGAAGGACCAGGCAATCCTTGGTTATCATTGTGCAATAATATGTAGTATGTTCAAGTAGTTGGTTGTATGCCATTGGCAGATAATTATTCCAGACTTCATTTCCCATAAGTGTGCTTCAGTGAGTCTTACCTGTGTTCTTCCAGAGATGTGTATGCAGCTGTGGACATGGACTCTGGAATGACACTGTCACATTCATGATATACCGCGGGGACACTGCATGTGGTGATTGTACATGGAATGAGAAGTTATCCTGAGCAATCCAAAAAGGGGCCGGAGTTGCAATGTGCTGGTAAAATATTAAACCTGCATCTACCTGCAAATAAAAAGGAAAGTGCTGAAAGAGTCTAAAAGGGGTGAGGAATTGGCTAATTTGTGTACAAGGACATATATCTACTTACCTCTGACTGACTGAAGTTAGTCAATACTGCCCCCTCAATGTTCCCCCCTCGTATGACCTGACCAATCTGTGGAGGATAATCAATGTAATACACCAACACAGGCTGGATGTCCTTCCTTTCATTTGTCACTGCGCTCAGGTGCTGACTGGTGATTTGTTGTAAGGATCCTGCCACAAACATAAAACACATTTAGAGCATGTGTCTGTAGAGAGGATACCCTACTGTACATATGCAAATAATTGCCACTTACGTGGACACGCTATGAGGTTTTCCAAAGATCTCATGCTGACTGTGATAAGTGTGGCTTGGATGCGGAAAAAGTGCTTCTCTGATTCATTTTCTCCATCAGAAACTATGAAAAAGAATCCGCCATCCAACTCTCCTGAGTGGGGAAAATAAAGTATTCGCTAACCAAAGTAGTACTTTTATTAAGCTATCAATCAGTTTATTGTCCCTATCTTCCCTTCCCTGTTACAATATTCACACAGTTCCCTTTCCAAATAAGTTTACGAACATCTTCCTAACCATTCATAACTTGCTTCTCCTTAACGTGCTCCAAGCATTCATTCAATCTCTGGTCTATCCCTCGCTTTCATTTCCATACCCTCTTGTTTCTCACTGTCATCCACTCACCTACCTCCTGACCACACTCCTCTGCTAAACCACCTGATCCATCTATCATCCACTCACCTACCTCCTGACCACACTCCTCTGCTAAACCACCTGATCCATCTATCATCCACTCACCTAACTCTTGACCACACTCCTCTGCTAAACCACCTGATGCATCTATCATCCACTCACCTACCTCTTGACCACACTCCTCTGCTAAACCACCTGATGCATCTATCATCCACTCACCTACCTCCTGACCACACCTCTCTGCTAAACCACCTGATGCATCTATCATCCACTCACCTACCTCCTGACCATACTCCTCTGCTAAACCACTTAATCCATCTATCATCCACTCACCTACCTCCTGACCACACTCCTCTGCTAAACCACCTGATCCATCTATCATCCACTCACCTACCTCCTGACCACACTCCTCTGCTAAACCACCTGATCCATCTATCATCCACTCACCTACGTCCTGACCACACTAGTCTGCTAAACCACTTAATCCATCTATCATCCACTCACCTACCTCCTGACCACACTCCTCTGCTAGACCACCTGATCCATCTATCATGCACTCACCTACCTCCTGACCACACTCCTCTGCTAAACCACCTGATCCATCTATCATCCACTCACCTACCTCCTGACCACACTCCTCTGCTAGACCATCTATCATACATTCAACTGCCTGCTGGTCCTCTTAACTGCTGAAACATCCTCTACCAGCTCTCATTCACTTACCTACATGTCACCCACTCTCACTTGACTCCCCTTGCTCTTATCTGCCTAGCTACCTACTCCCACGATCATCTGCTCATCGGGCTGCTACCTGTTGTCATCCCCTAACCTGCCGGTCTCTTACTCCTATCTGCTCAGTTACCTGCCTGTATTTTTATCCACCCATCCATCTGCTGCTCCCCACTCTCATCTGACCATTCAACACGATTGCAAGACACATAAGCTGGTTCTGATAGTTGACGTCCTCACCTCTGTGCACGAACTGCACAATTCCTTCTTCCAAATCTCTCTGTGAGAAACTGGAACCTCGCCCAGGGACTCCACTGACAATCACTTCTCCATTGGATGGGGGAAAGAAGGAATATACCAGCTCCCTGGGCAATGAGTCAGCATCAATAGTAAGCAGGGCTTGTGGGGTAATAACTGCAGTATCACCTTCCAATATCTAATGTGGCAGAAACAAATCTTGTGTCACATTAAACCTCCGGTACAAACACACAGCCATAAAAATATCACGTAATTTGTAACACAGGATAAAGGCATACATTTTATCATTTTTAATGCCACTCCCACAATATATTGACTTTTTTTTAAAGCACACATATGAAAAAATATTCTTCATATATGTACACTTTTATTTTTACTAAAATAATGCCTTGTATAATAAAACCTTCCCGTGTTCTTTTGTGTAATCTACTAGTGATCTCCTATAAAACCCTGCTAGCATGTTTCCTGCCCCTCCCATACCTGTATGGAGTCACCTTCTTCTCTCAGGGCTCAGATTCCCAGCTCAGTTTTCATCAAGGGCTCACATGACTTGTAGCAGGTGGATAATTGATGGAAAGGTGGGAGGGGAGAGGCAGAAGCCTTCTGAGCCAGTAAACAAAGAATAAGCGCTGTATACACACCAAGCCAGATCTGTACACATGGTTACAGGAATGGTGATTAATTGTGCACAGTAAGGGCGTGTACACCTGGGCTTCTGGCTTAAAATAATAAAATGTAAGTGAATTGAGCTTTACTGCACAAACACACCAAAATAAGGTTGAGTGTAACTGCCTTAAGATATGAGAATTCTGAGGCACCAGAGTATTGCATAATATTATACAAGTAATAGCTGTGTAAACCTGGAATGCTGAATAATACACACAATGGAAGTCTCTTGTAATTACACCTGCGGCATGTTATTATTATTTATTTATGTTATGATATTTTGCTTTATCTGGGTCAATACACAGGTTTGCTTGTCTTTTGCTGATGCTATATTCAGTGCAAGGTAGTCTATTTATTATCATATGGAGATAGATCTGCTTTTCTATCACCTATCACCATAATGTACACAGACAACCTCGCAGAAGCAGCTGCGATATTGGCCCAGATCGGTAAGAGTTAACTTACCAGTTCGCCGGCCCAGTCTCAAGGGATATGCGTGTGCATGACCAGACTAGCGGGCCATGCATGCGCAGTCCTGGGCTTTCAGTTCAACTTAGTGAACGGAAATAAAGTTAAAATTAGATATAAGTATTAATATATATACAGTGTGTATATATATATATATGTATACACACACACACACAGTATATATATATATATATATATATATATATATATATATATATATATGTTTATATTTATTTATATAGATATTAAATATAATGTGCATTGAAAAATTGGGGAAGCTATCTTTGGTGAGACACGAAATGTGAAGATGGCAAAAACATTGGTTTTCGCAGGAATTAGGGTTTTTCTGCCCTATAATAAATAGACCCCAAGGTGCGATCATTATAGCTTTAATGGCTGTGCAGATTATTGATCTCTATAGACAACTGGATGTCAATACACATTTCCTGTGACATTTTCCTGAAAGCACTGACATCTCTCTTGCTATAGAGATCAATGATCTCTATTTGTACAAAAACATTAAGGCTTTGAGCCACGCATACAATGGGCACAAAACCCTCCATCACACAGTGAGTTTGTTTGCAGTTTGTCATACTGGATTAAACGGCAATTACATTAAGAAACAGTTACACCTACAATGAAAAAGGCTTCATATATCTATTATAGTATTTCATGATAGAAAAGAGGTAATTTTTGTTATAACCACACTGCGTAAAGCTGGTAATGTGGAGGACTTACCTGGCCGGGGCCGTCGTCATCCCTCGGGCGGCGGTTCCCTCAGTTCAGCCGGGACGGTGAGCCAATCAGGGCTCACCTCCCGGCCATTTCAAAAGGCAAAATGGCGGCGGACCAATCCGGGCCCGCCATGTCATCACGTGGCGTCGCGTCGACGCTACGTGATGACGTTAGCGCGGCGCCGACTATTTAAGTCGGCGCGCGCGCCGCCATGTTCAGTTCGTCGGCGGGGAGAGCAGGAAGAGGACGTGTCGCGGAGAGCTGCGGGATCAAGACAAGAAGAGAAGACAGCGGAGACCAGCAGTGGCGGTAGAGAGCCCTTGTTAGGGCTAAGAGCGCCTCTGCTGCCTGAAGACCGGCGTGATCAAGACAAGAAGCCGGCGGCAGAGCGTGGAAGCAGCGGCAGACGGGGAAGGAGTCCAGGAGAAGCTCCCCGAAGACAGCACCAGGTAAGGCCTTGCCAGGCAACTCCTCTCCCGGGCCCACGCCCGCAGCACATTCAGTAAAGTCGGGCACTAGGCCCGTGGGCACCGTCGGGTACAAGGCCCGTTGGCACTAACGTAGGGGCACAAGGCCCAAGGACCTGGGCACTAGGCCCCAACAAAGTTAGTGGGCCAGTAGGCCATAGTATTGATGATAAAGGGGACAAGCCCCTATTAGTTAGACAGGGGGCGTGAGAGCCCCAGGTACAAGGGCACAAGGCCCTTAGGTAGTTAGTGGCCTAGAGGCCATAGAAAGGCCAGAGGGCCTGGTTAGGGGCTGGTAGCCCGTAGGCTATTAAGGGCACAAGGCCCTCAGTCAGTTAGGGAGGCCACAGGCCTCAGGCAGGGGCTAGGACCCCTAGGTAGTAGGGCATAAGGCCCTAGTGAGTGGGCTCAGAGCCCTGAGTTAGAGAGGGGGCTGAGGCCCATGAAACAGAGCAGAAGGCTCTGTGTAGCTGGGCAGAGACCCATGGTGTGTAGGGCATAAGGCCCTGGTGGTGTGTGGTAGAGGCGTGAGGGCCTCGTGAGTGTAGGCGCGGTCCTGTGTGAGGTGAGCACACGTAGTTAGGGGGTACAGTAGAGCGGAGGCTCCTGTGGTGCTGTAGCAACCTGCTGGTTGGCTAACAGCGGTGTGCTCTGGTAAGTAGCGTGCAAAGTACTGTATACTGTATTTATTCTGTCTGTGCGGCGAGTATAGTTTACATTACGGTATTTTGGGGTGTGCTACATAACTGTGTCCAGGGGCAAGACGTCAGGCCCCCATTAAAGGTAGGCTCTTGTTACCTGTGTTTCCTGTGCTAACCCGTGTTGTGGGGACAAGTGTAGTTACCAGCATACACATAGTCAGGGGAGAACACACGTAGTTTCCCTGTCCCTTAGGTCCCCGGGGTCACACTGGTACCCAGAGGGGGTGGCTGAGTGAGTCGGTGGCAGTGCAGCACACCTTGAGGCAGTTCCAGGGGCGGCCGTGGTTCTGATCAAGGGTCCTCAAGGCCGGTTCCGTGCAGGTGGACCTGTGGTTCCGGACGTAGGGACACGTGTGAGATACCCGAGTACAGGCAGTCGGGCGGTTCAGTTCGATCGGCTGTTCCGTGCGGCAGTCGGCCCGCGGGTTAGTGTGCTGTTCTACTGAGCCTCAGCCGGGCTTAAAGAACCGGTCCTTAGGGTCCGTGGGTGACCCCATAGCAAGAAGGCAGCTTCTTGGTACGACCTGGGTGAGGGGGTTAGGAACCGCCCTCCGGTTTAGGCTGTGAACACCGGCTGGTGTTCCCCGTAGCGTGTAAGTGAGCAGTTCCGTTAGTGCACCACACCTAGTTAGTCATAGTGGTTTGACTTAGTTGCGTTGCCGACCATTAGAACGTTGTTAGGGTCGGGTCGCTGTTGTAGTCAGTCCAGTTTTGTGGGTGCCATCTTAGTCTCACGGAGAGCGTAGAGGGAGGCTGTGTGTTCTTGTCATCCGCAGGAGTCGGGAAGGTGCAGGAGAACCGGATCGGAAGTGGGAGTGTCCCGGTGAGTATCACGCTCGATTCCCCCTTTCGGTTAGGCCCTCACCGGCAGGTGTGTGTGGTACTTGAGGCGGGATTAGTCCTCGGACTAGTCTTGGCCTTCAGTGCCTGTAGTCCCCCGCGTCTTGGCAAGAACAAAGTGAGGAGGCGGCAAGTGAGCTTGGACTGACCGTGTCCTTGTTCTTTGCCGTAGTCTCGGACAGCCCTTACCTGGTAGGCACGGCCGTAATCTCTGTCTCTTCCGTAGAGGGACGTGATTGGAGGTGGCGGGTTGCGGCTGCGGATCTGCTGGGATTGGATCGCAGCTGGGATATTGGAGGCGGACTGGAGGTGACCATCGTTTACAAGGTAAGTTCTTTTGTGTTGCGTCTGTCCCTGTCTTTCCCCGCAGGGGGCGTTACATTTTGGCGTAGTCGGCAGGATTCGCGTTCGTGATGACGGATTCACGACCAACCACGCCTCGCGCCGAGCGCAGCCCGCCTAATGTGATGGCTGTGGGTGCCGCGTTGTCCCACCTGCCGAAGTTCGATGGAAAGAATCTTGCTTTCGCTGACTGGCAGGAACGGCTGCATGGCACTGCCCGGTTGTATCATATCACCGGTGCCATGAAGGTGGAGCTGGCTCTGAACGCCCTGGAAGGGGATGCCAGAAAGACGGTTCTTCTTCGACCCAAACCAGATAGGGACACCTTGGGCGCCATCTTCAAAATCTTGGAAGAATTGTACGGTGACACCTCCTCTGCGGCAGTTCTGAGGAAGAGGTTCTTCGGGCGTGTGCAGAGGGAGGACGAGAGTCTGACCCAGTTTGGCAACGCTCTCCTAGAATTGGCGGGAGAACTCTGGAAGAGAGACCCACGGGGGTCGGCCGCCATGGGAGACTCGGATGTGCTACTGCGAGACCAATTTGCCCTGGGGCTCTGGAACGTGCCGCTCCGGCACATTCTACTGGACAAGGTGCGGGATCAACCTAACCTGGCGTTCCAGGAAATACAAGCGGAGGCTGTGTCCCGGGATAGAGATGATCACTACGGGCCTTATGCGGTAGCGCCCCAGCAGGTCCTGCTCACCAGTAGTCCGTCCGAAGCAGAGGCCCACCCGTTGGAGAGTTGTGTGAAAGATCTAAAGGAAGCTCTCTTAGCCATGAAGGAAGAAGTCGCCCAATTGCGGCAGGAAGTCCGTCGGCCGAGGGATCGCCGAGGTGAAGGGGGACCTATAGAGGAACGTCGAAGCGCCCCCAGGTCCCAGCAGGGCCCAAGACCGGGCGTTCGCTGCTGGAGATGCCAACGCGTGGGACATTATGCCCGTAACTGTCCCGAACCTCCAAACCAGGCACCGTTAAACTAGAGTCCCTCGCAGTGAAGGGGCCACCCGCGGGGGAGATGGGGGCAAACCCCAACTTCACCAACTCTGCTGATTTGGTGGGGGAGTGCCCTACAGTAGTAGCCACGTTAGGGGGTAAACCACAGCAGTGCCTGCTGGACACGGGGTCTCAGGTGACCACTATGTCGGAGCGGTGTTTCCTGGAAAACTACGCTCACCTGCAGAAGAGCCGGGCCCAAACGTGGATTAAGCTGACCGCCGCCAACAATTTGCCCATCCCTGTCGTGGGAGTAGTCTGGTTGGAAATTGAAGTATGCGGACAGACCTTGGGAAAGAAGGGCATTCTGGTGGTTGGTGGAGAAGAGCTTCGTCATGGCCCGGTGATCCTGGGGATGAACGCCCTACAGAATTTGGATCAGGCCTTATTCCACGCCAAAGGGCCTCGATACTGGAGAGAGTTGGACGTACCCCGGCCCGTGCAGCGGGTTTTCCAGAGGATGGTACGACGGTGTGATGAAGAACCGACTGAGTCGGGACTGGAGCTCCTTGGCTACCTACGGACCAACTATCGACAGACGGTCGAAGTACCCCCTGGTCAGGAGGTGCTGCAATATATGGAGGTGAGGACAAACCGGAGATTAGAGGGAAGAGTGGTGTTGGTGGAACCGGTCAGTCCGGAACGAACGGCGGAAGGACCGCTTGTTGCCCGTGCGTTGGCCAGGGTACATCGAGGAAGGGTACCCGTGCGGTTATGTAATGTGCAGGACCATACTCAGACGATGGGTCCTGGTACGACTGTCGCTCGAGTTATCGCCGTGGAAGCAGAATAGATTGGAGATGACCGGCAGATACTTCTCAAACCCGCGTCAGAACAACAAGGGGGCTTGGCGGTCCAGGTGGAATGTGACGATAGCCTGTCCCGCGAATGGAACGGCAACACCATTTTGGAACAAATGGATGTTTCCTTGGAAGGGATCGAGCCTCGGGATGTTACCCGTTTACAGCAGATATTGTGGGCCAGACAGAAAGTGTTCTCCCGAAGTGAAGAGGATTTTGGGTACACGGAGGAACTGGAACATAATATCCGTACCGGAGACAGTCTGCCCATTAGGGAGAGATATCGGCCAATCCCGCCCAAGTTGTACCAAGAGGTCAAGCTGATGATTAGGCAGATGTTGGATAGCCACGTGATTACCGAAAGTAAGAGCCCGTGGGCAGCTCCTATCGTCTTAGTACGGAAGAAAGATGGCGCTATCAGGTTCTGTGTGGACTATCGGCGGTTGAATAGCTGTACTGTCCGCGACGCGTATCCATTGCCCAGGATTGAGGAATCGCTAGCTGCGCTAGGGAAGGCGAGATATTTCTCCACTCTGGATCTTGCCAGCGGATACTGGCAAGTACCAGTGGCGGCAGAGGACCGGCAGAAGACGGCCTTCATCACGCCAATGGGTCTGTTTGAGTTCTGTAGGATGCCTTTTGGGCTCACTAATGCTCCCGCCACCTTCCAACGGTTAATGGAGAGATGTCTGGGAAACCTGAACTTCGACGCTCTTCTGATCTATTTGGATGATATCATCATCTTCGCTCCCACGGTCAAGGAACATCTGGATCGACTCGACGTCGTCCTACAGCGCTTGGAGAAATTCGGCCTGAAGTTGAAGCCGCGAAAGTGTCATCTTCTGAAATCTCGGTTGGAATACCTGGGACATATTGTGTCCCGGGATGGGGTGAGCCCCACTCCGGATAAGGTTTCTGCGGTGTTGGACTGGAAGATCCCTCGAACGGTGACGGAACTGAGAGCATTTCTGGGGTTAGTGGGCTACTATCGGAGATTAATCAAAGACTTCGCGAAGGTGGCTGGCCCGCTGAACGAATTGTTGAGGGGAGTTGCCACTACGGCTAAGAATCAAGCCATAGCCTGGGGAGACGCTCAGGAAAAGGCGTTCACGACGCTCAAAGAAGACCTGACGACGGCTCCGGTGTTGGCGTACGCTGACTTCGAAAAGCCCTTCGTTCTGTATACCGATGGAAGTCTCAAGGGCCTGGGGGCCGTGCTAGCACAAGTCCAAGACGGCAAAGAACGGGTCATTGCCTACGGAAGCCGGAGTCTGCGGGATTCAGAAAGAAACCCCGATAATTACAGTTCCTTTAAGCTGGAGTTGCTAGCAGTGGTTTGGGCAGTAACCGAAAAGTTCACGGAATACTTGACCGGCGCTGAGTTCGACATAGTGACCGACCACAATCCCTTGGCCTACTTGGGCACGGCCAAGTTAGGGGCGCTGGAACAGCGCTGGATGGCTCGGTTGGCCAAGTTCGGATATAAGATCCGGTATCGACCCGGAAAGGCTAATGGAAATGCGGATGCGTTGTCCCGTTATCCCCTGCAAGGGCCGGAGGGGCCTAGTGATGAGGACAGAGAAGGGGAAGAGATCCCGGATCTGACCCAGTTGACATCTCCTGTTTGTGCTCTGAGTGTGCCCAAGACGACCGTAGATTGGGCCGAACGGCAGGCTCAGGATGCTCCATTGCGGTGTGTCCGCCGATGGAAGCAACAGGGACATTGGCCCTCTAGTGAAGAACGGCGTCGACTGTCTATAGCCGGACGACGGCTATTGCACAGATGGGATCAACTGGCAGTGAGGGAAGGGGTGCTAGTTCGCCGAGCCTACCTGGAGCAAGAGCTCCGTCCTGTATGGCAGGTGGTGGTGCCTGAGTCCATGGCGCCGGACTTGGTACTGGAAGCCCATGAAAAAGGCGCTCATCTCGGGGCGGCCAAGACCCATCAATGGCTACGCAGGCAGTACTGCGTACCTGGCGCCAAGGCGTTGGCGGAAGAGGTCTGCTGAGCCTGTCCACGATGTGGGGTAAGTAAGGCTGGGGAGCAGCATGCGCCCGTGCAAACCATCCAGACGGGGCGACCCTTGGAGCTGCTTATGATTGATTACGTCCTGGTTGGGGAGTCAAGTAGTGGTCATAGCTACGCGTTGGTCATGACCGACCACTTTACGAAGTTCACCGTCGTCGTGCCCACACGAAACCAGACTGCGGAAGCAGCTACGCGCGCCATTGTGGAGCACATCATTCGGAGATATGGGTGCCCGGAGCGGATTCACTCGGATCAGGGAGCCTGTTTTCAGGGACGCCTCATGGAGGGTCTGTGTGACACTTATGGGGTACAGAAGTCCCGGACCACTCCTTATCACCCTCAAGGTAATGGCGCCTGTGAAAGGTTCAATCGGACCTTGCTGCAAATGCTCAGGGCTCTGGAGGCTGGGCAAAAGAACCGCTGGCCGGAGTTCGTGCAGGACTTGGTGTGGGTATACAATAACCGGGTACATAGTACCACCGGTTATACCCCATACTTCCTTTTGTTTGGGCGGCCTGGAAGGGAGTGGCGTGATTTGGAGTTGTCCGTCCCCGAAGAAGCGGACAGTTGGACTCCCAGCGGCTGGGTGACCGAGCAGAGGAGGAAGCTGAAGATTGCCGGGGACGTGGTTAGGGGGCAGCTACGGTCCAAAGTCCATCACGGACCAACCAACAGCAGGGCTTCCCCCTTCGTAGTGGGTCAGCGAGTACTGGTAAGAGTTAAGAGGCTGGGAAATAAACTCAGCGATCGGTGGGAAGTGTTGCCACATGTAGTGCAACGGCGCATGGCTCCTGACCTTCCTTTGTATGAGGTGGTTCCTGCGGAAGGGACTGGAAGACCGCGGGTGCTACATCGGAATATGTTACGTCCCTGTGGTTTTCTGGATTTGCCTTCCGACGTCCAGGAGAGAAGTGAGCCAGATCTTATACCCGCCCCGACGGGGGTGGATTGGTGGGCACCAATGACCACCGAAGACGTTGTTACTCCGGATGCTACTCCAGTGAACATGGACCTTCCGACACCGCCGCTTCAACCTAGAAGATCGCAGCGACCGAACTGGGGCCAGCCTGGAGAACGTTATACTGACCCGGATTTCGTGTGGACCAGGGTTTTGTCGGCAGGGACTGCCGACATTAAAAAGGGGGGAAATGTGGAGGACTTACCTGGCCGGGGCCGTCGTCATCCCTCGGGCGGCGGTTCCCTCAGTTCAGCTGGGACGGTGAGCCAATCAGGGCTCACCTCCCGGCCATTTCAAAAGGCAAAATGGCGGCGGACCAATCCGGGCCCGCCATGTCATCACGTGGCGTCGCGTCGACGCTACGTGATGACGTTAGCGCGGCGCCGACTATTTAAGTCGGCGCGCGCGCCGCCATGTTCAGTTCGTCGGCGGAGAGAGCAGGAAGAGGACGTGTCGCGGAGAGCTGCTGGATCAAGACAAGAAGAGAAGACAGCGGAGACCAGCAGTGGCGGCAGAGAGCCCTTGTTAGGGCTAAGAGCGCCTCTGCTGCCTGAAGACCGGCGTGATCAAGACAAGAAGCCGGCGGCAGAGCGTGGAAGCAGCGGCAGACGGGGAAGGAGTCCAGGAGAAGCTCCCCGAAGACAGCACCAGGTAAGGCCTTGCCAGGCAACTCCTCTCCCGGGCCCACGCCCGCAGCACATTCAGTAAAGTCGGGCACTAGGCCCGTGGGCACCGTCGGGTACAAGGCCCGTTGGCACTAACGTAGGGGCACAAGGCCCAGGGACCTGGGCACTAGGCCCCAACAAAGTTAGTGGGCCAGTAGGCCATAGTATTGATGATAAAGGGGACAAGCCCCTATTAGTTAGACAGGGGGCGTGAGAGCCCCAGGTACAAGGGCACAAGGCCCTTAGGTAGTTAGTGGCCTAGAGGCCATAGAAAGGCCAGAGGGCCTGGTTAGGGGCTGGTAGCCCGTAGGCTATTAAGGGCACAAGGCCCTCAGTCAGTTAGGGAGGCCACAGGCCTCAGGCAGGGGCTAGGACCCCTAGGTAGTAGGGCATAAGGCCCTAGTGAGTGGGCTCAGAGCCCTGAGTTAGAGAGGGGGCTGAGGCCCATGAAACAGAGCAGAAGGCTCTGTGTGTAGCTGGGCAGAGACCCATGGTGTGTAGGGCATAAGGCCCTGGTGGTGTGTGGTAGAGGCGTGAGGGCCTCGTGAGTGTAGGCGCGGTCCTGTGTGAGGTGAGCACACGTAGTTAGGGGGTACAGTAGAGCGGAGGCTCCTGTGGTGCTGTAGCAACCTGCTGGTTGGCTAACAGCGGTGTGCTCTGGTAAGTAGCGTGCAAAGTACTGTATACTGTATTTATTCTGTCTGTGCGGCGAGTATAGTTTACATTACAGTATTTTGGGGTGTGCTACATAACTGTGTCCAGGGGCAAGACGTCAGGCCCCCATTAAAGGTAGGCTCTTGTTCCCTGTGTTTCCTGTGCTAACCCGTGTTGTGGGGACAAGTGTAGTTACCAGCATACACATAGTCAGGGGAGAACACACGTAGTTTCCCTGTCCCTTAGGTCCCCGGGGTCACACTGGTACCCAGAGGGGGTGGCTGAGTGAGTCGGTGGCAGTGCAGCACACCTTGAGGCAGTTCCAGGGGCGGCCGTGGTTCTGATCAAGGGTCCTCAAGGCCGGTTCCGTGCAGGTGGACCTGTGGTTCCGGACGTAGGGACACGTGTGAGATACCCGAGTACAGGCAGTCGGGCGGTTCAGTTCGATCGGCTGTTCCGTGCGGCAGTCGGCCCGCGGGTTAGTGTGCTGTTCTACTGAGCCTCAGCCGGGCTTAAAGAACCGGTCCTTAGGGTCCGTGGGTGACCCCATAGCAAGAAGGCAGCTTCTTGGTACGACCTGGGTGAGGGGGTTAGGAACCGCCCTCCGGTTTAGGCTGTGAACACCGGCTGCGTTCCCCATAGCGTGTAAGTGAGCAGTTCCGTTAGTGCACCACACCTAGTTAGTCATAGTGGTTTGACTTAGTTGCGTTGCCGACCATTAGAACGTTGTTAGGGTCGGGTCGCTGTTGTAGTCAGTCCAGTTTTGTGGGTGCCATCTTAGTCTCACGGAGAGCGTAGAGGGAGGCTGTGTGTTCTTGTCATCCGCAGGAGTCGGGAAGGTGCAGGAGAACCGGATCGGAAGTGGGAGTGTCCCGGTGAGTATCACGCTCGATTCCCCCTTTCGGTTAGGCCCTCACCGGCAGGTGTGTGTGGTACTTGAGGCGGGATTAGTCCTCGGACTAGTCTTGGCCTTCAGTGCCTGTAGTCCCCCGCGTCTTGGCAAGAACAAAGTGAGGAGGCGGCAAGTGAGCTTGGACTGACCGTGTCCTTGTTCTTTGCCGTAGTCTCGGACAGCCCTTACCTGGTAGGCACGGCCGTAATCTCTGTCTCTTCCGTAGAGGGACGTGATTGGAGGTGGCGGGTTGCGGCTGCGGATCTGCTGGGATTGGATCGCAGCTGGGATATTGGAGGCGGACTGGAGGTGACCATCATTTACAAGGTAAGTTCTTTTGTGTTGCGTCTGTCCCTGTCTTTCCCCGCAGGGGGCGTTACATTTTGGCGTAGTCGGCAGGATTCGCGTTCGTGATGACGGATTCACGACCAACCACGCCTCGCGCCGAGCGCAGCCCGCCTAATGTGATGGCTGTGGGTGCCGCGTTGTCCCACCTGCCGAAGTTCGATGGAAAGAATCTTGCTTTCGCTGACTGGCAGGAACGGCTGCATGGCACTGCCCGGTTGTATCATATCACCGGTGCCATGAAGGTGGAGCTGGCTCTGAACGCCCTGGAAGGGGATGCCAGAAAGACGGTTCTTCTTCGACCCAAACCAGATAGGGACACCTTGGACGCCATCTTCAAAATCTTGGAAGAATTGTACGGTGACACCTCCTCTGCGGCAGTTCTGAGAAAGAGGTTCTTCGGGCGTGTGCAGAGGGAGGACGAGAGTCTGACCCAGTTTGGCAACGCTCTCCTAGAATTGGCGGGAGAACTCTGGAAGAGAGACCCACGGGGGTCGGCCGCCATGGGAGACTCGGATGTGCTACTGCGAGACCAATTTGCCCTGGGGCTCTGGAACGTGCCGCTCCGGCACATTCTACTGGACAAGGTGCGGGATCAACCTAACCTGGCGTTCCAGGAAATACAAGCGGAGGCTGTGTCCCGGGATAGAGATGATCACTACGGGCCTTATGCGGTAGCGCCCCAGCAGGTCCTGCTCACCAGTAGTCCGTCCGAAGCAGAGGCCCACCCGTTGGAGAGTTGTGTGAAAGATCTAAAGGAAGCTCTCTTAGCCATGAAGGAAGAAGTCGCCCAATTGCGGCAGGAAGTCCGTCGGCCGAGGGATCGCCGAGGTGAAGGGGGACCTATAGAGGAACGTCGAAGCGCCCCCAGGTCCCAGCAGGGCCCAAGACCGGGCGTTCGCTGCTGGAGATGCCAACGCGTGGGACATTATGCCCGTAACTGTCCCGAACCTCCAAACCAGGCACCGTTAAACTAGAGTCCCTCGCAGTGAAGGGGCCACCCGCGGGGGAGATGGGGGCAAACCCCAACTTCACCAACTCTGCTGATTTGGTGGGGGAGTGCCCTACAGTAGTAGCCACGTTAGGGGGTAAACCACAGCAGTGCCTGCTGGACACGGGGTCTCAGGTGACCACTATGTCGGAGCGGTGTTTCCTGGAAAACTACGCTCACCTGCAGAAGAGCCGGGCCCAAACGTGGATTAAGCTGACCGCCGCCAACAATTTGCCCATCCCTGTCGTGGGAGTAGTCTGGTTGGAAATTGAAGTATGCGGACAGACCTTGGGAAAGAAGGGCATTCTGGTGGTTGGTGGAGAAGAGCTTCGTCATGGCCCGGTGATCCTGGGGATGAACGCCCTACAGAATTTGGATCAGGCCTTATTCCACGCCAAAGGGCCTCGATACTGGAGAGAGTTGGACGTACCCCGGCCCGTGCAGCGGGTTTTCCAGAGGATGGTACGACGGTGTGATGAAGAACCGACTGAGTCGGGACTGGAGCTCCTTGGCTACCTACGGACCAACTATCGACAGACGGTCGAAGTACCCCCTGGTCAGGAGGTGCTGCAATATATGGAGGTGAGGACAAACCGGAGATTAGAGGGAAGAGTGGTGTTGGTGGAACCGGTCAGTCCGGAACGAACGGCGGAAGGACCGCTTGTTGCCCGTGCGTTGGCCAGGGTACATCGAGGAAGGGTACCCGTGCGGTTATGTAATGTGCAGGACCATACTCAGACGATGGGTCCTGGTACGACTGTCGCTCGAGTTATCGCCGTGGAAGCAGAATAGATTGGAGATGACCGGCAGATACTTCTCAAACCCGCGTCAGAACAACAAGGGGGCTTGGCGGTCCAGGTGGAATGTGACGATAGCCTGTCCCGCGAATGGAACGGCAACACCATTTTGGAACAAATGGATGTTTCCTTGGAAGGGATCGAGCCTCGGGATGTTACCCGTTTACAGCAGATATTGTGGGCCAGACAGAAAGTGTTCTCCCGAAGTGAAGAGGATTTTGGGTACACGGAGGAACTGGAACATAATATCCGTACCGGAGACAGTCTGCCCATTAGGGAGAGATATCGGCCAATCCCGCCCAAGTTGTACCAAGAGGTCAAGCTGATGATTAGGCAGATGTTGGATAGCCACGTGATTACCGAAAGTAAGAGCCCGTGGGCAGCTCCTATCGTCTTAGTACGGAAGAAAGATGGCGCTATCAGGTTCTGTGTGGACTATCGGCGGTTGAATAGCTGTACTGTCCGCGACGCGTATCCATTGCCCAGGATTGAGGAATCGCTAGCTGCGCTAGGGAAGGCGAGATATTTCTCCACTCTGGATCTTGCCAGCGGATACTGGCAAGTACCAGTGGCGGCAGAGGACCGGCAGAAGACGGCCTTCATCACGCCAATGGGTCTGTTTGAGTTCTGTAGGATGCCTTTTGGGCTCACTAATGCTCCCGCCACCTTCCAACGGTTAATGGAGAGATGTCTGGGAAACCTGAACTTCGACGCTCTTCTGATCTATTTGGATGATATCATCATCTTCGCTCCCACGGTCAAGGAACATCTGGATCGACTCGACGTCGTCCTACAGCGCTTGGAGAAATTCGGCCTGAAGTTGAAGCCGCGAAAATGTCATCTTCTGAAATCTCGGTTGGAATACCTGGGACATATTGTGTCCCGGGATGGGGTGAGCCCCACTCCGGATAAGGTTTCTGCGGTGTTGGACTGGAAGATCCCTCGAACGGTGACGGAACTGAGAGCATTTCTGGGGTTAGTGGGCTACTATCGGAGATTAATCAAAGACTTCGCGAAGGTGGCTGGCCCGCTGAACGAATTGTTGAGGGGAGTTGCCACTACGGCTAAGAATCAAGCCATAGCCTGGGGAGACGCTCAGGAAAAGGCGTTCACGACGCTCAAAGAAGACCTGACGACGGCTCCGGTGTTGGCGTACGCTGACTTCGAAAAGCCCTTCGTTCTGTATACCGATGGAAGTCTCAAGGGCCTGGGGGCCGTGCTAGCACAAGTCCAAGACGGCAAAGAACGGGTCATTGCCTACGGAAGCCGGAGTCTGCGGGATTCAGAAAGAAACCCCGATAATTACAGTTCCTTTAAGCTGGAGTTGCTAGCAGTGGTTTGGGCAGTAACCGAAAAGTTCACGGAATACTTGACCGGCGCTGAGTTCGACATAGTGACCGACCACAATCCCTTGGCCTACTTGGGCACGGCCAAGTTAGGGGCGCTGGAACAGCGCTGGATGGCTCGGTTGGCCAAGTTCGGATATAAGATCCGGTATCGACCCGGAAAGGCTAATGGAAATGCGGATGCGTTGTCCCGTTATCCCCTGCAAGGGCCGGAGGGACCTAGTGATGAGGACAGAGAAGGGGAAGAGATCCCGGATCTGACCCAGTTGACATCTCCTGTTTGTGCTCTGAGTGTGCCCAAGACGACCGTAGATTGGGCCGAACGGCAGGCTCAGGATGCTCCATTGCGGTGTGTCCGCCGATGGAAGCAACAGGGACATTGGCCCTCTAGTGAAGAACGGCGTCGACTGTCTATAGCCGGACGACGGCTATTGCACAGATGGGATCAACTGGCAGTGAGGGAAGGGGTGCTAGTTCGCCGAGCCTACCTGGAGCAAGAGCTCCGTCCTGTATGGCAGGTGGTGGTGCCTGAGTCCATGGCGCCGGACTTGGTACTGGAAGCCCATGAAAAAGGCGCTCATCTCGGGGCGGCCAAGACCCATCAATGGCTACGCAGGCAGTACTGCGTACCTGGCGCCAAGGCGTTGGCGGAAGAGGTCTGCTGAGCCTGTCCACGATGTGGGGTAAGTAAGGCTGGGGAGCAGCATGCGCCCGTGCAAACCATCCAGACGGGGCGACCCTTGGAGCTGCTTATGATTGATTACGTCCTGGTTGGGGAGTCAAGTAGTGGTCATAGCTACGCGTTGGTCATGACCGACCACTTTACGAAGTTCACCGTCGTCGTGCCCACACAAAACCAGACTGCGGAAGCAGCTACGCGCGCCATTGTGGAGCACTTCATTCGGAGATATGGGTGCCCGGAGCGGATTCACTCGGATCAGGGAGCCTGTTTTCAGGGACGCCTCATGGAGGGTCTGTGTGACACTTATGGGGTACAGAAGTCCCGGACCACTCCTTATCACCCTCAAGGTAATGGCGCCTGTGAAAGGTTCAATCGGACCTTGCTGCAAATGCTCAGGGCTCTGGAGGCTGGGCAAAAGAACCGCTGGCCGGAGTTCGTGCAGGACTTGGTGTGGGTATACAATAACCGGGTACATAGTACCACCGGTTATACCCCATACTTCCTTTTGTTTGGGCGGCCTGGAAGGGAGTGGCGTGATTTGGAGTTGTCCGTCCCCGAAGAAGCGGACAGTTGGACTCCCAGCGGCTGGGTGACCGAGCAGAGGAGGAAGCTGAAGATTGCCGGGGACGTGGTTAGGGGGCAGCTACGGTCCAAAGTCCATCACGGACCAACCAACAGCAGGGCTTCCCCCTTCGTAGTGGGTCAGCGAGTACTGGTAAGAGTTAAGAGGCTGGGAAATAAACTCAGCGATCGGTGGGAAGTGTTGCCACATGTAGTGCAACGGCGCATGGCTCCTGACCTTCCTTTGTATGAGGTGGTTCCTGCGGAAGGGACTGGAAGACCGCGGGTGCTACATCGGAATATGTTACGTCCCTGTGGTTTTCTGGATTTGCCTTCCGACGTCCAGGAGAGAAGTGAGCCAGATCTTATACCCGCCCCGACGGGGGTGGATTGGTGGGCACCAATGACCACCGAAGACGTTGTTACTCCGGATGCTACTCCAGTGAACATGGACCTTCCGACACCGCCGCTTCAACCTAGAAGATCGCAGCGACCGAACTTGGGCCAGCCTGGAGAACGTTATACTGACCCGGATTTCGTGTGGACCAGGGTTTTGTCGGCAGGGACTGCCGACATTAAAAAGGGGGGAAATGTGGAGGACTTACCTGGCCGGGGCCGTCGTCATCCCTCGGGCGGCGGTTCCCTCAGTTCAGCTGGGACGGTGAGCCAATCAGGGCTCACCTCCCGGCCATTTCAAAAGGCAAAATGGCGGCGGACCAATCCGGGCCCGCCATGTCATCACGTGGCGTCGCGTCGACGCTACGTGATGACGTTAGCGCGGCGCTGACTATTTAAGTCGGCGCGCGCGCCGCCATGTTCAGTTCATCGGCGGAGAGAGCAGGAAGAGGACGTGTCGCGGAGAGCTGCTGGATCAAGACAAGAAGAGAAGACAGCGGAGACCAGCAGTGGCGGCAGAGAGCCCTTGTTAGGGCTAAGAGCGCCTCTGCTGCCTGAAGACCGGCGTGATCAAGACAAGAAGCCGACGGCAGAGCGTGGAAGCAGCGGCAGACGGGGAAGGAGTCCAGGAGAAGCTCCCCGAAGACAGCACCAGGTAAGGCCTTGCCAGGCAACTCCTCTCCCGGGCCCACGCCCGCAGCACATTCAGTAAAGTCGGGCACTAGGCCCGTGGGCACCGTCGGGTACAAGGCCCGTTGGCACTAACGTAGGGGCACAAGGCCCAGGGACCTGGGCACTAGGCCCCAACAAAGTTAGTGGGCCAGTAGGCCATAGTATTGATGATAAAGGGGACAAGCCCCTATTAGTTAGACAGGGGGCGTGAGAGCCCCAGGTACAAGGGCACAAGGCCCTTAGGTAGTTAGTGGCCTAGAGGCCATAGAAAGGCCAGAGGGCCTGGTTAGGGGCTGGTAGCCCGTAGGCTATTAAGGGCACAAGGCCCTCAGTCAGTTAGGGAGGCCACAGGCCTCAGGCAGGGGCTAGGACCCCTAGGTAGTAGGGCATAAGGCCCTAGTGAGTGGGCTCAGAGCCCTGAGTTAGAGAGGGGGCTGAGGCCCATGAAACAGAGCAGAAGGCTCTGTGTGTAGCTGGGCAGAGACCCATGGTGTGTAGGGCATAAGGCCCTGGTGGTGTGTGGTAGAGGCGTGAGGGCCTCGTGAGTGTAGGCGCGGTCCTGTGTGAGGTGAGCACACGTAGTTAGGGGGTACAGTAGAGCGGAGGCTCCTGTGGTGCTGTAGCAACCTGCTGGTTGGCTAACAGCGGTGTGCTCTGGTAAGTAGCGTGCAAAGTACTGTATACTGTATTTATTCTGTCTGTGCGGCGAGTATAGTTTACATTACGGTATTTTGGGGTGTGCTACATAACTGTGTCCAGGGGCAAGACGTCAGGCCCCCATTAAAGGTAGGCTCTTGTTCCCTGTGTTTCCTGTGCTAACCCGTGTTGTGGGGACAAGTGTAGTTACCAGCATACACATAGTCAGGGGAGAACACACGTAGTTTCCCTGTCCCTTAGGTCCCCGGGGTCACACTGGTACCCAGAGGGGGTGGCTGAGTGAGTCGGTGGCAGTGCAGCACACCTTGAGGCAGTTCCAGGGGCGGCCGTGGTTCTGATCAAGGGTCCTCAAGGCCGGTTCCGTGCAGGTGGACCTGTGGTTCCGGACGTAGGGACACGTGTGAGATACCCGAGTACAGGCAGTCGGGCGGTTCAGTTCGATCGGCTGTTCCGTGCGGCAGTCGGCCCGCGGGTTAGTGTGCTGTTCTACTGAGCCTCAGCCGGGCTTAAAGAACCGGTCCTTAGGGTCCATGGGTGACCCCATAGCAAAAAGGCAGCTTCTTGGTACGACCTGGGTGAGGGGGTTAGGAACCGCCCTCCGGTTTAGGCTGTGAACACCGGCTGCGTTCCCCATAGCGTGTAAGTGAGCAGTTCCGTTAGTGCACCACACCTAGTTAGTCATAGTGGTTTGACTTAGTTGCGTTGCCGACCATTAGAACGTTGTTAGGGTCGGGTCGCTGTTGTAGTCAGTCCAGTTTTGTGGGTGCCATCTTAGTCTCACGGAGAGCGTAGAGGGAGGCTGTGTGTTCTTGTCATCCGCAGGAGTCGGGAAGGTGCAGGAGAACCGGATCGGAAGTGGGAGTGTCCCGGTGAGTATCACGCTCGATTCCCCCTTTCGGTTAGGCCCTCACCGGCAGGTGTGTGAGGTACTTGAGGCGGGATTAGTCCTCGGACTAGTCTTGGCCTTCAGTGCCTGTAGTCCCCCGCGTCTTGGCAAGAACAAAGTGAGGAGGCGGCAAGTGAGCTTGGACTGACCGTGTCCTTGTTCTTTGCCGTAGTCTCGGACAGCCCTTACCTGGTAGGCACGGCCGTAATCTCTGTCTCTTTCGTAGAGGGACGTGATTGGAGGTGGCGGGTTGCGGCTGCGGATCTGCTGGGATTGGATCGCAGCTGGGATATTGGAGGCGGACTGGAGGTGACCATCGTTTACAAGGTAAGTTCTTTTGTGTTGCGTCTGTCCCTGTCTTTCCCCGCAGGGGGCGTTACAGTAACATATATACAAATTTTGCCTGGACAACCATTGTACAGTATGCGGCTCTCTAATCATGACTGATCAGAATAGAATGGATTAGATCAGACGCCATGGGCAGACCTGGGAGTGCTGAGTTGTTATATATCATAGTTGTCTTGAAAGACACCACAGTGCTATGCAACACCAACAGTATGGAAAACAGGAGAAACATAAAACAGGGCCATAAAGGATAGACAAAAAAGGGTAGGGAGGGCCCTGTTCGTGAGAGAATTTATAATCTAGTGGCAATATTGTGACTCAGTCATTTGTCAGTCACCTGAATGACTCAATCTGTGCAATCTGATCTTCACATCTGATGAAAATGCTCATTGACATGTTCAATCAGATTGCAAATTGTGTCCAGCATTAAGTATTTTAATATGGGTCAGGCAATAAATCCCGAGGACAATATGAGCCTGAATGTTCTCACTGGACATGAGGAAACTTTGTGACTTTGTAATAATAGACATGTCCAACGTGTCCATCCTGTGTGTGTCCAGTGAGCTGTATGCTGCATGATATATGGTGATGTCACAGTCACCAATCATTAGCATACTCACCAGTGATAGGTCATTAAGGACTTCATATGAGTGCTTTGGGAAATCTTTCTCATCACCTTCTATATGGAACTGATGGCAAGAAAAGTGTTCTGAAAATACTGTCTGCTGTTCTCATGGGCAGTCGTGAACACTGCACTATTATTGGTTAAGGTCTGATCTGTGCCTTTACTCCCTGTGTGAACAACAGATGTGTGAAGGCTCAGGCATGCATGATCTCTGCGCCCGCAATATTTGTAGAAAGCTTTTCTTGTTTCTTATTTCATGCGGAATGCAATATGAGAAAATAACACCAGGGTTCTTGTGTGAAAGAGACTGAAGGGTACACATTCACGGGTGGCTTGACATACGCCTTTGGTACATGGCATCGTAACCACCAGAAGGATAAGGCAGTTTGAATACAAGTCTAAGGGGCATATTTAATAAAGCACGATAGTGCTTTTAACAGGTCATTAAGGTGTCCTCTGCAAATTTATTAAGGGTGCATCGCAGCAGATATCATGGATATCTGCTGCTTTGCATTCCTCTTCGTTTTTGCGAGCAGTCACCATTCAACAGAATGGTGACTGCTCCTGGCCGCAATCTAACAAGTCCCAAAAAAACATTTTTTTCGGGAACTTGTCATGTTAATGTACGCCAGCTGAAGCTGGCGTACATCATCGGAATTGAAGAAATCTAATGCTGTCAGCTCTGCTCTTCGGAGCAGAGCTGGACAGCGCATGTGTGGAGGGATCACATGATCCCTCCCTGTCACTCAGCGCGCTCTCTCTGCAACTATCGTTGCAGAGACAGAGAGGGGATCTGTGTGCGCATGTCCAGTTCTTGGAACTGGACATGCGCAATTGAAGAGTGAAGAGAAGACCTGGAGACAGTGCTTCCGAAGAAGGGGGTAAGTATGATTTTTTTTATCACTGAAACAGCAGTTTTTCGGAAATGCTGTTTCTGTGCAGGGCTGTACATAAATGTGAGAAATAGTTCAATCCTTATCATTGCGATAAGGATTGAAAACTACTTTTCACTTTATGTGAATATTGATATAAATAGTGGTGAATTGATCATTGCCAAACGTAGTTACAATACTCATTTTAACAATTGTGAAACCTCCTATGAAAGCAGCAGTTGCATTTTCGGTTCATCCAGTATTTGTTAAAGTCGCTGAGAATTTTATCTCAGTGTTTTGGTAAATGTGCATCATCCATTGACAGAAGGACTATATACAGGACCAATGTTAAACTGCCGAGTCTACATTAGATTGAGGGGTCTATTTATTATGACCCTGCGTTATGGAAGATTTCCTATTATTGCCTATTGCAGGGATAGAAAATCTTCTATTGGACAATTTAAGAATAAGAGGTCACCAAGGCAGCTAGGCCATGCACAGTCCCCCGGTGATACTGTCGGCAGCGGTAAGAGCAGTTTTACCGCTCACAAGGAAGGTATTATTTACTGCACAAGTTCTAAAAATAAGTGTAGGTTATCTAAGGGTCTTACATGATGCGCCACATGACTCTCTATTGTGCCTGCTGTAAAGGAAACCTTTATCTGTATACTGGATATTGTATCATTCATGAAGAGATGAGTGATCAAACTATATGTGCTGAAAATGCTTACAATTTTAATGATCTTTTAACTGAAAAGATAAAACCAGCCAACTGCCTTATATGCACAGAAAGATATAGGACATGTTTGACTGGTTTATTTGCTAATTATATATTTGTTTATGCTGGGAAACTACTTTCTAGTCTGCATTGCTGCTTCACAGCAAAAGGGGCGCTGGCTTCCATGGTAACCACAGTGCAATCTGTGTAAAGTTTGTATGTTGTCCCCGTGTTTTCGTGGGTTTGCTGTGTGCTCTGGTTTCCTCCCACAGTCCAAAAACATAGTCCATACTTACCTACTTTTAAAACCTCCCTAGGTCATGTGACAAGTGCATAACGGGGGACAGGGCTTAATGACACAATTGTATCATTAAGCCCCTCCTCCATCAAGACCCCAGAGGATGTCGACTCTTCCGGGAGTCCAGGAGGACTCCCCAAAATTTGGGAAACTCCCAGAAATTCCGGGAGACTAGGCACAGTCGGTTTAATTACTTCTGACTAAATTGACCCGTCCGTGTGTGCGTTTGTCTGTCATTAGTAGAAAATTAGATTGTAAGCTCCGCTGTGGCAGGGACTGATGTGAATCAGTAAGCATATACTTACTGTACATGGCTGTGTAATATAGTGGTGTTAGATAAATAAATTATAATAGTATTTTTCTTAAAATATATTTGGGAGACCCGAACTGGGATATGTTTTGGGTCAGTAAGAATATATCTTGTTATCTTCTATATATTATTGGTTTATTTGTTCCAAGTAAATATAATATCTAATTATGCCTTCTATATTGACAAATGTACTACAGAAGCCACCTCATCTAAAGAGAAAGGAAGTCAGCTTTGATATATTCACACAGTACACACCAGCTCACTGCATTAGTACATGCTTTAATAAGGAAGGAGCACCCTTTCAACTTTGGGTGTCACCCTTTTACATTTTTCATGAAGAACTTGATTCTCTTTTAAGTTTTTTTTTATCCTCATGGTTTACCACCGCTAATCCACCTTTTTGTCTATGTCTCCATTGATTGTATGAATGGTGTAGTTTATATGTGGATGTTGTATGTAATATAGATAAATATAGCCTGGTTAACCAAAACTGCACTTCCATCATGTATGGGCACCAAAATAAGATGGATATATAGGCCTTATGCAAGATGATATCTACACAAAACAGATACTATAAATATACCATGTAGCTATTTAAGCATAAAGAAATATGTGCTGACGTTTTCCTTTTTACAGCCTCTGTGAACTGTAAAACAACGTTTCCCATCTCTCTGACAATTGGTTTCCATTGGGTGTTATCAATATTTATTTCTTAACAAGCTTGATAAGCTAATGAAATGCTTCCTGCTGAAACAGAATCTAATTTTATAGTCCTGTTAAAATGGTGACAATATCACAATAACAGCAACTACTTTGTAGTACTAGAGTTTTGTTTTTATTGCACAAAACACACAAGTTGCGTACAGTTGTTACCAAGGAAATAATGAAACCTCTTGCTAAGCAACATGTTTTGTGTGTCTTCATACTCCAGTGATTCACAACCAATGTGTCAAGACACAGGGACTGCTACACACATGAAGGGTCACAGGTATCACATATCTCTTATGAAGTGAGATTTTGATTGTGTACACATTTATTATGGGAGGGGCATAGACAAATGAACTGGTCAGCTTAAATCAAGATAGTGGTATTCTGCATCATCATCATTTATTTATATAGCGCCACCAATTCCGCAGCGCTGTACAGAGAACTCACTCACATCAGTCCCTGCCCCATTGGGGCTTACAGTTTAAATTCCCTAACATACACACAGACTAGGGTCAATTTTGTTAGCAGCCAATTAACCTACTAGTATATTTTTGGAATGTGGGAGGAAACCGGAGCACCCAAAGGAAACTCACGCAATTACAGGGAGAGCATATAAACTCCTCACAGATAAGGCCGCGGTCAGAAATTGAACTTATGACCCCAGTGCTGTAAGGCAGCAGTGCTAACCACTTAGCCACCGTGCTGCCCTAGGCTGGAACCTGGTGGATATCGGGTGAAGTATGGCACAACGGAGAATAATACACCACTGGTAAACACAATAAGCTACACTTTCCATTTTAAATGGAGTTCTGGTTACTTGGACAGTTGGTTTGTATATATGATTAATCTCTGATAATGTTGGGGAATGGCTTTAATAGATAAAAAAAAAAAGACATATTCAAAATAATAACGTAACCACACACCATTCAGTTTACCAACTGATCATAATGCAATATTTTAAAACACCTTGTAGGGATACTTTGCTGCTGAGCCAATGCATATAAGCACCTCATGCAAAATACTGTCCTGTCAGACTTTAGAGCACTATAAGACCATCATGTAATATTTCCATAATTTTATTACAACATACTTTTTTGCATTAATAATTACCAACTTGTAAAGACCAGAGAATGAACATAGATAACAGGAATTGCATGAAATAGGCATAAAACAAGGAATTGTATTGTGCAGTTGGTAAATACTGAACGTTTCCAGAAAAAAATCTCTAAAACCTAGGGCTGTCCCCAGAAATTAAGGGCAGTTGGCAACTAATTATGAAGTAGAACTTTTTTTAGACGTGTAGGCAACAATAATTTCATCCTTATGATTATTATCCTTTAGGCACCACAAGAGTTCCGCAGCGCCGTACAATGCACAAACAATAGACAGTACAGGGTAAAACATTACTGAGCAGCAAACAAAAATACCAACACTTCAGAAGCTCCAGGCAGGCTAATGCAGAAAAGATGGAGCAGAAGAGTAGGTAGGGACACACGAGGGAAGAGGGCCCTGCTCAAATGAGCTTACATCCTAAGGGAGGGTGAACAAAACTCAGGTACAAAAGGGAGCCAGTTGACGTAAAGGGAGAGAAGACGGGACGGGAGGAGGGAGGGGAGAACGGGTTAGGTGGAAGGTTGGTAGGCATTTAGGAACAGGTGGGTTTTTAGTGCCCGTTTGAAGGAGCTTAGAGTGGGAGAGAGACAGATGGAGCAAGGGAGGTCATTCGAGTGAAGGGGGGTTGCACGGGAGAAGTCTTGGATTCTGGAGTCGGAAGAGGTAATCAGAGTGGAGGATCATGTTTAGAACCTGCCGCCTGCATGGAGTGAAGGTAGCAATTGTGTGGACTATATCATCTAATATTTCATGCCTTAGTGATGTGACTAGTAACTACCGAATGAATAGGTTGCATGCCCATGAATATTAGTTCAGCAATACCAGCCAGATGTAATGCCATTTAATATAGTGCATGCGTGTGGTATTGAAGGGGTGGTTTTAGGTAAGGGGACTAGGCATGCTCCAAGTGACATGACGGCACGCCCATGCAGCGTGGCAGTACCACTTTCTTTTTTTGTTGTCCTGGTTTGGGACAAAAAAAAGAAGAGGTTTTGGTCAACCACACAGGCACATACAACTTATAGTACAGTCTTCACAAATGAAGAGCAGAGGATGATATTTTAAAAACATACAAATCATACTTACCAACTTTTGAAATTTGTCTTCCGGGAGACTGCCGGGGGAGGTGGGCGTGATGGGGGGTGGGGCTCCAAAATCGCGTCATTTTGGACCCGCTGGTGAATCGCTGCGTTTTGGATCTAATTCTGCCCACTTGGAAGTGGGCAGATCCGGGAGATTGCCACACTCTCCCGGGAGTCTGTGAGACTCTCGCAAAATGCGGGAGTCTCCCGGAATGTTGGAAAGTGTCTATAATATAAATGTCTAGTGGCGTGTGTTAGTCTGTCTGTCTGTGTGTGTGTGTGTGTAAAAAATAAAACCAAGCTGCAGCGCCACCTGCTGGGCGGAGTTATACACTGACCTACTAAATTCTTAGTGTGTGTGGAAAAAAAAATTCAGAAAGGGCTGAAATTTGGTATACTAAGATGTTTTTAATTTGTTAATTTAATTTGTTAATTGTTAAAAGTGTTTATAAAGATTTAAAAAAAATATATATATATTTCTTGAAGGAGAAGTGACAGTTGGGAGTGGTTGGTGGTTGCCGGGGGTGACAGTGGGGAGTGGTTGGTGGTTGAGGCCTGGGCTATGGCCCAAATGCATGACAAGAACCTTTTTAACACCTTAAGTAGCTTGATTTGACTAGAATGCATGAGTATCATGCACGGGTTAACTTGTAATACAAATATGTATTTTACAGCATACAGTGTTTCCTACTCGGCTCCAGTCCCATATCTTTCTGCTAGATGACCAGACCTATTTCCAGTGTTTACCTATATATAATAAAATGCATTTGAGACCTGTCTGAGCAAAAGCCGTTAATGTAAATGACATCAACACTAAATATAATGCATGCTTGTCTGCAGCAGAGCCAGGGGATAGTTTGTTTATTGCTCCAGCACTCCCACTGGTGTCAGAGTGTCAGTGAGTCAAAAAGAGAAAGCAAGAGGAACTACACACCCTTCCTAACCGAGTGAGCGGTAAGAGCGACCCCTAGTGGTGATGTCAGGATTTGATCCTACTCCTATTTCCTTCTATTTACGCTGGTGTGGTAAGAAAAACTGCGTCTAGTATTTAGTTTGTAAGTATTCTTTCTAATAAATGATTCAGTTTGTTGGGTTACTGCCAAGGGCAAACACCATTGGCTGTACAATGGAACAGTAACATAAGAAATCCTCCCAGAAGACAAGAAGGAGATTCTATAAAGATGTTGATCCAAGCACACATTTGTAAAGTTGTGGAAACTAGACTTAAATAAACAGGAACCAGATGTGAATGGATATTTCAAATAACTTAATACAAGTAATGAAAGTAAGCAATGGCAGCAGTTTAATTACACAGTAACTCTCTTTTCAGCATAAACTAAGACCCCTTTGTTATTTCTATTTTTATGGGCAGCATGGTGGCTATTACATCTGCATTACAGCACTGGGGTCATGAGTTCAATTCCTGTCCATGGCCTTATCTGTGTGGAGTTTGTATGTTCTCCCTGTGTTTGCGTGGGTTTCCTCCGGGTGCTCCGGTTTCCTCCCACACTCCAAAAACATACTAGTAGGCTAATTGGCTGCTAACAAATTGACCCTAGTCTGTGTGTCCCTCTGTGTGTGTGTGTATGTGTGTTAGTGAATTTAGACTGTAAGCCCCAATGGGGTACGGACTGATGTGAGTGAGTTCTCTGTACAGCGCTGCAGAATTAGTGGCGCTATATAAATAAATGATGATAAGGCTTTCTGCTTGCCACAAAACAGTTCTGGGTTTCAGCATCTACAATCCTTTTCAACTACAGTCTCTTTTTTTATGGGCCAAGTAGCAGGATAATCAGTCCGTGTGTGGTCAGCGTTAGCGACATCAGTCATTTTGCTTGTTATGGAGCAATCTGCAGCGTTATTTTAATAGGCTTTTTGCCAGGAAGTGCCCTTAGGAAAGACTCCTTTCCAACAATCATAGTTGGCTAGATGTACATCATATATTTAGCTTTATCCCAAGGAATCACAAATTCCCAAATATTATTTATTAACCTTTAAACATATGCAGCGTTTCACAGAGAATGTGTAATTATTCACCTGACTCCACAAATATGCATAACAATCAGAAGCCAACAAATTTCATGGGACCTCCAACTAAATGGCAAGTTACGCCTGACAGCCAAAAAAAATATCTGTAATAAGTGATCTGTATGTTTATCTAACCCCCAAAATAAAGCCAACTGGAGTTAGGAAGAAAACTTATTAATTAATATCATGGTTAATCTTGCACCAGATCATTGAACCACCAAGTATGCAGAATGATACCTTTTTGCAGAATGAATAGCTGTGCCCTTCCCTTATTGTTATTATATTATTAATTAGTTATTTGTATGTTATGCAACACTATACTGGGTTTATTGTACACTCCCTTTGCATTCATATGTGTATTTTCTACTAACAATAAAATACTAAATAAAAATAAAATAATATAACATGTATATGTGTATTACACAAGTGACATGAATATATATAAAATATCCAGTAAAATATAGTCAAGTCCATAAATATTGGGACATCGACAGAATTCTCATATTTTAGCCTCTATACACCACCACAATGGTTTTGAAATGAAACTAACAAGATGTGCTTTAACTGCAGACTTTCAGCTTTAATTTGAGGGTATTTACATCCAAATCAGGCGAACAGTGTAGGTATTACAACGGTTTCTATATGTGCCTCCCACTTTTTAAGGGACCAAAAGTAATGGGACAATCGACGCAGAAGCTATTTCATGGAAATGTGTGGGCTTTTCCCTCGTTATTTCATCATCAATTAAGCAGATAAAAGGTCAGTTGTTGACTCTAGGTGTGACATTTGCATTTGAAATAAGATCCAAAGAGCTGTCACTATCAGTGAAGAAAGCCATCATTAGGCTGAAAAATCAAAACGCATTACTCTGAGAATGTATATCATTACATTCTCAGAGTAGTGATGTCACTCTTGTAAAATCTAACTGGTACCTGGAGAGTATTGTCACATGACTCATTCTGATAGTGTTCCATAATGGCATGTATAACCGATGGTGAAGGGGCAACACTTTTGCCTCTGTAATGAATTTTTTTAAAATTTGAACCCACTGTGCTACCAGTAACTGGAAGGGAATTCACGGATCACTGTCCCAGAAACTAGCCTCACTAACCAGATGCTGACTGTACAGAAGGACAGGACATGAATCCCAGTCAGTGTAGTAGCAGAATGTATAAGAAGCCACTGTCAGGGTCAAAAGCAAACAAGCAGAAACAAGAACAAGTCATGTCAGCATCAGAGTCAGACACAGGGCCGCTGAGAGGGGGCGGGTACTAATTACCCGGGCCCGGGCATGTCAGGGGGCCCGTCCCGGGCCCTTGCACCGACGTTTTGTTTTTTTCAAAACTACATTTTATTTATTTTTTTTGCGGCGGGGGGGAGGGGGGGGGGGTTGCTCAGTCGTTAAAAAAAACAACCATACTCACGTGATCGCGGCACCGGTGTCCCTCCTCTCTGCTGCTCTGTGCTCCATTCAGACTGAATGCCGGGTGTGACGCCATCATGTCACGTCCAGCATTCAGTCAGTCTGGAGAAATGGAGCACAGAGAAGCAGAGAAGACCAAGAAAGAAGAGAGAAGAAAAGGTAAGTGAAGGGAGGAAAACAGGGGGAGGGGGGGGCACAGAGGGGTTAAAAAACGAGGTGAGGCACAGAGAGGTTAAAAAACGAGGGGGGGCACAGAGGGATTAAAAAACGGGAGGGGGCAGCATAACACAGAGGGGTTAAAAAATGGGGGGGCGGCATGGCACAGAGGGGTTAAAAAACGAGGGGGGGCATGGCACAGAGGGGTTAAAAAACGGGGCAGCATGGCACAGTGGGGTAAAAAACAGGGGTCAGCATGGCACAGTAGGGTTAAAAAACGGGGGGCAGCATGGCACAGTGGGGTTAAAAAGGGGGGGAGGCATGGCACAGTGGGGTTAAAAACCGGGGCAGCATGGCACAGTGGGGTTAAAAACGGGGGGCAGTCATGACACAGTTAAAAAATGGGGGGGGGGGCATGTCACAGTGGGGTTAAAAAACAGGGGGTTGCATGTCACAGTGGGGTTAAAAAACGGGGGCAGCATGGCACAGTGGGGTTAAAAAACGGGGGGCAGCATGGCACAGTGGGGTTAAAAAGGGGGGGAGGCATGGCACAGTGGGATTGAAAATGGGGGGGAGGAGCAGCATAGTATAGTGTGATGAAGGGGAGCCAGGTGAAGGGGGCAAAAGCAGCATGGAGGGCGCAGTGTAATCATAAGGCATAGCGATGATGAAGGGGCACATTATTGTAATATTGGAGCTGGAGGAAGGCCTAATTATTAATCGTGGGTGGTATTGATTTAACGCCAGGGTTGTTTGGAATTATCTAAATGTAGCCTTTTTTTCCAAATAAGGCCCCCAGCATTCCAGGATCCAGACAAACCGCAACTAAACAAACCTGCAGCCACAGGTGGTGAAAGAGAGAAGAACAGGTAGGAGAGAGCAGGACAGTAGGTAAAATGTTGTGATTCTAGTAGGGACAATGGCAATTTTTGGTGAGTGTTGTGCCCAATGTAAGGTGCAGGCCAAGACTGAACTCTTTGTGTACACATTGCATTCTTTCTATACTACACTGTGGTGCTAGATGTCCTGAAAGTCAGGAGTGCTTGGACATATGTGACGCTCCAGCGAATTGAGAGCCTAGTGATTTTGATGTGTTAGCCACGCCCCAATGGCGCACAGCTGCTGCGGGAGAGAGGAGGCTGCTGGGTCCCGGTGCCCTGCGGATTGGTAATGTTCTGTGTTCTTTCCTTCTTTTTTATATGGCTGGCCCATGACAGAGGAGTTAGAGGGATCGTGATAGCGGGGCAGAGGAGGGTGACAGCAGGGAAGAGGAGAGGCAGAGGAGGGTGACAGCAGGAGAGTGACAGTGGGGCAGAGGAGGGTGACAGCGGGGCAGAGGAGGGTGACAGCAGGAGAGTGACAGCGGGGCAGAGGAGAGTGACAGCGGGGCAGAGGAGAGGCAGAGGAGAGTGACAGCGGGGCAGAGGAGAGTGACAGCGGGGCAGAGGAGAGGCAGAGGAGAGTGACAGCGGGGCAGAGGAGAGTGACAGCGGGGCAGAGGAGAGGCAGAGGAGAGTGACAGCGGGGAAGAGGAGAGGCAGAGGAGGGTGACAGTGGGGCAGAGGAGGGTGACAGCGGGGCAGAGGAGGGTGACAGCAGGAGAGTGACAGCAGGGCAGAGGAGAGTGACAGCGGGGCAGAGGAGAGTGACAGCGGGGCAGAGGAGAGTGACAGCGGAGCAGAGGAGAGGCAGAGGAGAGTGACAGCGGGGCAGAGGAGGGTGACAGCAGGAGAGTGACAGTGGGGCAGAGGAGAGTGACAGCGGGGCAGAGGAGAGGCAGAGGAGAGTGACAGCGGGGCAGAGGAGAATGACAGCGGGGCAGAGGAGAGTGACAGCGGGGCAGAGGAGAGGCAGAGGAGAGTGACAGCGGGGCAGAGAAGAGGCAGAGGAGAGTGACAGCAGGGCAGAGGAGAGTGACAGCAGGGCAGAGGAGAGGCAGAGGAGAGTGACAGCGGGGCAGAAGAGAGTGACAGCAGGGCAGAGGAGAGGCAGAGAAGAGTGACAGCGGGGCAGAGGAGAGGCAGAGGAGGGTGACAGCAGGAGAGTGACAGTGGGGCAGAGGAGGGTGACAACGGGGCATAGGAGGGTGACAGCAGGAGAGTGACAGTGGGGCAGAGGAGACTGACAGTGGGGCAGAGGAGAGGTAGAGGAGAGTGACAGCGGGGCAGAGGAGGGTGACAGCAGGAGAGTGACAGTGGGGCAGAGGAGGGTGACAGCAGGAGAGTGACAGTGGGGCAGAGGAGAGTGACAGCGGGGCAGAGGAGAGGCAGAGGAGAGTGACAGCAGAGCAGAGGAGAGGCAGAGGAGAGTGACAGCGGGGCAGAGGAGAGTGACATTGGGGCAGAGGAGAGTGACAGCGGGGCAGAGGAGAGGCAGAGGAGAGTGACAGCGGGGCAGAGGAGAGTGACAGCGGGGCTGAGGAGAGTGACAGCGGGGCAGAGGAGAGGAAGAGGAGAGTGACAGCGGGGCAGAGGAGAAGCAGAGGAGAGTGACAGCGGGGCAGAGGAGAGGCAGAGGAGGGTGACAGCGGGGCAGAGGAGGGTGACAGCAGGAGAGTGACAGTGGGGCAGTGGAGAGTGACAGCGGGGCAGAGGGGAAGCAGAGGAGAGTGACATTGGGGCAGAGGAGAGGCAGAGGAGAGTGACAGCGGGGCAGAGGAGAGGCAGAGGAGAGTGACAGCGGGGCAGAGGAGAGTGACAGCGGGGCAGAGGAGAGGCAGAGGAGAGTGACAGCGGGGCAGAGGAGAGTGACAGCGGGGCAGAGGAGAGGCAGAGGAGAGTGACAGCGGGGAAGAGGAGAGGCAGAGGAGGGTGACAGTGGGGCAGAGGAGGGTGACAGCGGGGCAGAGGAGGGTGACAGCAGGAGAGTGACAGCAGGGCAGAGGAGAGTGACAGCGGGGCAGAGGAGAGTGACAGCGGGGCAGAGGAGAGTGACAGCGGAGCAGAGGAGAGGCAGAGGAGAGTGACAGCGGGGCAGAGGAGGGTGACAGCAGGAGAGTGACAGTGGGGCAGAGGAGAGTGACAGCGGGGCAGAGGAGAGGCAGAGGAGAGTGACAGCGGGGCAGAGGAGAATGACAGCGGGGCAGAGGAGAGTGACAGCGGGGCAGAGGAGAGGCAGAGGAGAGTGACAGCGGGGCAGAGAAGAGGCAGAGGAGAGTGACAGCAGGGCAGAGGAGAGTGACAGCAGGGCAGAGGAGAGGCAGAGGAGAGTGACAGCGGGGCAGAAGAGAGTGACAGCAGGGCAGAGGAGAGGCAGAGAAGAGTGACAGCGGGGCAGAGGAGAGGCAGAGGAGGGTGACAGCAGGAGAGTGACAGTGGGGCAGAGGAGGGTGACAACGGGGCATAGGAGGGTGACAGCAGGAGAGTGACAGTGGGGCAGAGGAGACTGACAGTGGGGCAGAGGAGAGGTAGAGGAGAGTGACAGCGGGGCAGAGGAGGGTGACAGCAGGAGAGTGACAGTGGGGCAGAGGAGGGTGACAGCAGGAGAGTGACAGTGGGGCAGAGGAGAGTGACAGCGGGGCAGAGGAGAGGCAGAGGAGAGTGACAGCAGAGCAGAGGAGAGGCAGAGGAGAGTGACAGCGGGGCAGAGGAGAGTGACATTGGGGCAGAGGAGAGTGACAGCGGGGCAGAGGAGAGGCAGAGGAGAGTGACAGCGGGGCAGAGGAGAGTGACAGCGGGGCTGAGGAGAGTGACAGCGGGGCAGAGGAGAGGAAGAGGAGAGTGACAGCGGGGCAGAGGAGAAGCAGAGGAGAGTGACAGCGGGGCAGAGGAGAGGCAGAGGAGGGTGACAGCGGGGCAGAGGAGGGTGACAGCAGGAGAGTGACAGTGGGGCAGTGGAGAGTGACAGCGGGGCAGAGGGGAAGCAGAGGAGAGTGACATTGGGGCAGAGGAGAGGCAGAGGAGAGTGACAGCGGGGCAGAGGAGAGGCAGAGGAGAGTGACAGCGGGGCCGAGGAGAGTGACAGCGGGGCAGAGGAGAGGAAGAGGAGAGTGACAGTGGGGCAGAGGAGAGGCAGAGGAGAGTAACAGCGGGGCAGAGGAGAGGCAGAGGAGGGTAACAGCGGGGCAGAGGAGTGTGACAGCAGGAGAGTGACAGTGGGGCAGTGGAGAGTGACAGCGGGGCAGAGGAGAGGCAGAGGAGAGTGACAGCGGGGCAGAGAAGAGGCAGAGGAGGGTGACAGCAGGAGAGTGACAGTGGGGCAGAGGAGGGTGACAACGGGGCAGAGGAGGGTGACAGCAGGAGAGTGATGGGCAGAGGAGAGTGACAGCGGGGCAGAGGAGAGGCAGAGGAGAGTGACAGCGGGGCAGAGGAGGGTGACAGCAGGAGAGTGACAGTGGGGCAGAGGAGGGTGACAGCAGGGCAGAGGAGGGTGACAGCAGGAGAGTGACAGTGCGGCAGAGGAGAGTGACAGAGGGGCAGAGGAGAGTGACAGCGGGGCAGAGGAGAGGCAGAGGAGAGTGACAGCGGGGCAGAGGAGAGGCAGAGGAGAGTGACAGCGGGGCAGAGGAAAGTGACAGCGGGGCAGAGGAGAGGTAGAGGAGAGTGACAGCAGGGCAGAGGAGAGGCAGAGGAGAGTGACAGCAGGGCAGAGGAGAGTGACAGCAGGGCAGAGGAGAGGCAGAGGAGAGTGACAGCGGGGCAGAAGAGAGTGACAGCAGGGCAGAGGAGAGGCAGAGAAGAGTGACAGCGGGGCAGAGGAGAGGCAGAGGAGGGTGACAGCAGGAGAGTGACAGTGGGGCAGAGGAGGGTGACAACGGGGCATAGGAGGGTGACAGCAGGAGAGTGACAGTGGGGCAGAGGAGACTGACAGTGGGGCAGAGGAGGGTGACAACGGGGCATAGGAGGGTGACAGCAGGAGAGTGACAGTGGGGCAGAGGAGACTGACAGTGGGGCAGAGGAGGGTGACAACGGGGCAGAGGAGGGTGACAGCAGGAGAGTGATGGGCAGAGGAGAGTGACAGCGGGGCAGAGGAGAGGCAGAGGAGAGTGACAGCGGGGCAGAGGAGGGTGACAGCAGGAGAGTGACAGTGGGGCAGAGGAGGGTGACAGCAGGGCAGAGGAGGGTGACAGCAGGAGAGTGACAGTGCGGCAGAGGAGAGTGACAGAGGGGCAGAGGAGAGTGACAGCGGGGCAGAGGAGAGGCAGAGGAGAGTGACAGCGGGGCAGAGGAGAGGCAGAGGAGAGTGACAGCGGGGCAGAGGAAAGTGACAGCGGGGCAGAGGAGAGGTAGAGGAGAGTGACAGCAGGGCAGAGGAGAGGCAGAGGAGAGTGACAGCGGGGCAGAGGAGGGTGACAGCAGGAGAGTGACAGTGGGGCAGAGGAGGGTGACAGCGGGGCAGAGGAGGGTGACAGCAGGAGAGTGACAGTGGGGCAGAGGAGGGTGACAGTGGGATAGAGGAGAGGCAGAGGAGGGTGACAGCAGGAGAGTGACAGTGGGGCAGAGGAGGGTGACAGCGGGGCAGATAAGAGTGACAGCAGGGGCAGAAGAGGTGACAACGTGACAGAGGGCAGAGGAGGGGACAGCATGAGAGAGGGCAGAGAAGGGGACAGAGTGCAGAGGAGGGGACAGCATGACAGAGTGCAGAGGAGGGGGACAGCGTGACAGAAGGCAGAGGAGGGGGACAGCGTGACAGAGAGCAGAGGAGGGGGGACAGCGTGACAGAGAGCAGAGGAGGGGGGACAGCGTGACAGAGGACAGAGGGGGCAGTGTGAGAGAGGGCAGTGTGTCTGGATGCTGGATGCAGAGGGGGCAGTGTGTGTCTGGATGCAGAGGGAGCAGTGTGTCTGGATGCACAGGGGGCAGCGTGTCTGGATGCAGAGGGGGCAGAGTGTCTGGATGCAGAGGGGGCATTTTTGCATACAACTAAATAAGTATTTCTGTCCTGACCTAAATACTTATTACAATTTTTTGACCCAACTATTACTAAAACAGGACTGCTCAATAATTATATTGGAGGGGTGCCTTGAAAAAATTTGGAGACTCTAAGGGTGCCGCGAACTGCATAAGTTTGGGAACCACTGCCTTAATGTATGATAGCAGTAGAAAAGACTGTATTGGTTAAAGCACAGTGCAGGAAAAGTGCATGAAAATGCATTAAAAATACATCACTAAACGCATGTTAATTTTATTTGTTTTCACCCTTTTTCCCAGCACATATGTATGAATGAGCTTTTACTGTTCTTAAATTGTTTTTGATGTTATTTTTACAAACAGTGATTTTAAAAGTTCTATTTGTTACAACTGAATAACACTAACATAAGTTCATAAGGTGTCTACCAAGTGTGCTTTACAAATAGATGTGTTACATACTTGTCATCATGAGGGTTTGTTGCTTGGAGTGAAAAAGAATATTATTTATGACCAGTGAAATAAAACAAAAACATTTAAATACTTAAATTCTATTTAGGAACAATGGTGACATCTAGTGGCTAAAGGTAAGTTCTACATACATTCCTTTAAGCTCTATTTTATCATTATTTATATCTAAAATTTGTTGAAATCCAAATGCCTCTTTATAAACACTTCACAATTTGCAACTTATTATTAAGTGTTTCTCTTTGTTCATTTAACCTTGTCAGAGGTATAAGTGCATCATAAAATATTGTAATCACTGTACATATACAGTTTGTACAAATACCATGGTTTGTCCTACGGCAAATGCACTAGACTGTAAATAGTAAAATTATGTTGGTACCTTTCCAACTGAATGCACAACTTATTTTAATGAAAACATTTATACATCTGAACACATGCACACAATGGGCCTGGTTCTTTAAGGAAAGTAATGCAAAAAAACTTTTCACCTTGACTCAACAAAATCATGTCAGAGTGTAAGGGGTGCAAATTAGTTTATTATTTTGCACATAAGGAAAATACTGGCTGCTTTTTCATGTAGGACACAAATACTTGATAGATTTATTTGTACTCTGAAATTTAAAGTTACATGCCTTACACCAACTATAAATCTGTCCTTACATTTAAAATTTACCTCCCCCTCCAATGCAATATGGTTTTGCCAAGGTGCAAAGTTACTTATTTTTTTTTTGCTTTACTCTTCTTAATGAATCAGGCCCATCGCAGTGTCGGATTGGGACATGAAGGGCCCACCGGGGAAACCAATGACTGGGGCCCACCTAATACCATAAAGTGCTGCAAAGGGGGTGCTGGTGCACTCAAGACAGGAGGTTATCATTTTAGACATATACACAGGCATAACTGTGTGCACTATTGTTAGTTGCATGCAGTTCTGCCTTCACGAGCAGTATAGTGTGAAGCAGGAGATACCTCCCAACTGTCCTTGTAGTTGGACCAAATCCTGAATAAGCAAGACAGCCACAAAAATTCGGGACTGCCCCACCAGATTCAAGACAGTTGGCAGACTGTCCTGGTCTCTCCTACCTGTTCTTGTCATTTCACCACCTGTGGAAGCTGGTGTCTTAGATCAGTTTCTCCTTGTCTGGAATGTTGGGGTCCTATTGAAAAAAAAAAAAATGGGTACATGAAATTTAGAAAACTCCAACCATCCCTATAAAATCAACAGCAACCACATTTAATAATTAGGCCTCTATCCAACATTAAATTAATAGTATTCCCATTTAATAAATTAACTTATTACTCTCCCTACAAACAGCCCCAGCAATAAATTAACAGCATTTACGTTTAATATAACCATTTCCCACGACCATCCCCGGCATTAAATAATTCATATTCACATTTAATATCCCTCCTAACCAAACTCAGCCCCACATTCAGTTAATAGCAGCAAACCACCCCAGCATTAAAGGTCCTGTCACCCCATCTTAATTTAATAGGCTCCACTATTAAATTAAATAACCCACCAATAAATTAAATTGCCCCACCATCACCCCACAAATAAAATACCATCCATTAAATAATTAGCCCCCACCTAAACTCCACCATTAAATTTATAGCCTACCTCCCACCCATGTACTATTAACACAACCCCACTCCTTTCCCTCATATCACACATTATATAAAAAAAACCACTTCCTCACACATTATGGCAACCCCCTCCCCTGTCACTCACACAAATAGCAGGGCCCCCCTTCCCTGTCACTAGCACAAATAGCAGGGCCCCCTCTTCCCTGTCACTAGCACAAATAGCAGAGCCCCCTCTTCCCTGTCACTAGCACAAATAGCAGAGCCCCCTCTTCCCTGTCACTAGCACAAATAGCAGGGCCCCCTCTTCCCTGTCACTAGCACAAATAGCAGGGCCCCCTCATCCCTGTCACTAGCACAAATAGCAGGGCCCCCCCTCCCTTGTCAATCACATACATAGCAGGCCCCCTTTCCTGTCACACAAATAGCAGCCCCCCCCCTCTCCTGTTACTCACACAAATAGCAGCCCCCCCCTGTCACTCACACAAATAGCAGCTCCCCCTCCCCTGTCACTCACACAGATAGCAGCCCCCTCTCCCTTGTCACAAATAGCAGGCCCCCCTTTCATTCACACTTACCTTATTGCTGGAGCCTCCTCTCTGTGTCGCTCCATGCTCCCTGTACAATCAAAAGCAAAACAGGAAGTAGCGTGCGTTCCACGGTGGAACACACGCTACTTCCTGTTTCCTGTTTAGCGAAAGTGGCTGGTCCCTGATGAGGGATCAGCCACCCACTGCCACACTACCCCACTTTCCCCCACGTGACACCTGGCCCCCAGCCCCCACTGCCACCAATTACTCAAGGGCAGAAGAATCATTTTTTTTAGCCCCGCCCCATTACAGAAGAGGGCGGAGCTATCTAGCATCAGGGCCTACCGGTGGATCCCCCGACCCCCCACCTGCCCAGTCCGACGCTGGCCCATAGTGCCTATTTTAGAGTTGGACCCAGTGGTCCAAATGGAAATTTAGAAGTAGTGATATGGAAAATGTAAGTAAATGGAATTTGATAGTCTTACAATGAAGTCAGTAGGTGAAGTGCCAGTCTATATTGTTATCATTTACTTTTGGGCCTCACTGATTTTCCATTTAGCCTGTCTAATTGAGGCAAGTGGACCTACCATAAAAACAGAAGAGACTAACAGTATAAAGTAATAGTCTGCTTTTGAGAAAAAAAATAAAATAAATGTAAAAGTTCATTAAAATGTATTTTTTAAATACAATCTCTTACATAACTTGACCCGCTGGATAGAGAGACTCTCTAGTAGAGAGTTTTTAAAATGTACCATGCTGATGTTGGCCCAATGACATGGTGGTCGGGAAGAAATACTTGTAAAGTACGCCCACCATTTGAAAAGAGTAGGGTGCAGGTTTTTATCAGATACACATACATTTAAAGAGCAAATAAATGCTTGTCACTTTTGTAGGATAGGAACACAAGAGACAACTCATAGTGCAGTACTTCATTACAGCATATAAAAGAGTACAGAACATTGCATACTTGTAAAAGGCAAATTAATGTCGTAGTTGGGTATTAGTTCACATGTGTCAGGACTCTGGATCCCCCTTAGGTTATTCTTATATGTTAGGGGACCTTAATATCCTAGAACAAAACGAGAGGCCAAGAGGGCCATCCGACTGTAGTAATTAAAACAATAGCGATTGTATAAAAAACAACAGTAAAAGCTTATTTGTTGTCCCAATGTATGGTGTCCTTACAAATAAACTGTTCAAGTACTGGAGCTTCAGTAAGCTTCAATGGAGAAGGGACTGATGTAAATGACTACATATCCTGTGTATAGTGCTGAGTAATACCATTGGTGCTATATAAATAAACAATAATACATGTGTATGTGGGGGTATGAATACTCTGATTAATGATATAGGGTTAGATTTACAAAAAATCGTTTGGTAGCTATCTTAAATCGCCACACTTCACCGGTGATTTAGGCTGCGATGTAAAATGCCTGGCGATGTGTGGTGGATTGAAAACAACTAAACCGCCGGCGGTTTGGTCAAAACCGCCATAAAATAGCCTTGTTTTTATACCTGCTTCTGATTGGCTTGATAGCCCAAACATGCTGTTTGAGCCATCTTGCCATTCAGAACATAAAAGGAGACATCATTGGCTTATGGTGGAAATCATTATTTAATGATTAAGATGAAAAAATAATGTCTAATTAACTTATGGAGTTAAATTTTATTTTTCATTATATTAAGGTGGCAATATTATTGTATTATTATATTTTAGGGGCACTATGTAATGTCACATGTGTGCATCATAAATAATTATATCTACCATTAACAATAAAATAATACTGCCCAGTTAATATAATTATATATTCATATTCTCCCCATAATATGATACAATAATAGTTTCCCCTTAATCTAATGAAAAATAAAATTAGCCTCCCTAGTAAATCTGTGTGTTTGTACTTCCATCATGTTAAAAATCGGGATGGCGATTTGTAAAGTGGTGGTTTGTAAAACTGTGGTTTTCAGCTTTTTAACTGACGGTTTGGCCTTTGGTAAATCCGGCGGTTTTAAAACCACCATGAAAAATGCCGAAAACTGGCGGCTTCATCAAACCGCCCTTTAGCAGAACTAGCCCATAGCATTGCTAAGACAAAAACAAAGAGAAGGAAAAAACAGATGGATCAGTGAACCCTATGATCAGTGTACAAAGCTAAAACTGAAAATGGGTAAGGAAGTGATGTAAGCCATAAGACTAACTCTTAGACTATGTAATGAAGCGTACTCCTGTAATTAACGTTTGAGCAGTATTGGAATGTTACTGTGAAGAAAAAAGAAAGCTATGACTAAGCACTGCATTAACCCCTATGGTAGGAAGGAAATGAAAAAGGATATTATCATATATATATATATATATATATATATATATATATTTTTTTTTTTACTGCAATTATTAGCTCATGCTACAACAATCTAAAGAGTTATAGGCGTTGGCTCCATCATTGTTTTAGCGGGCCAAAAATAGACATTTACATTTATGGTCATATATTCCTGTACATGGTAAGGGGTTGTCTGACAACGTCGGGAAGATATGGGCTGCATAGTAATATAACTCTAAGGGGTAGAGGAAATAAGCTGGTTTACATGCATATATTTTATCTGTTCTTGCTCTTCTCACCTACGGGTCTCTTTAGTTCCCCGATATTGAGCATGATAATACTCCAAGAAATGGAATATATTTTTAAAATTACACCATTCCATTCCTCCTTCTTTCATGCCTATATTACTTTCCTATACAAAGTATAGGGTGGATGAGAAAAGAGCCATTCAATGCATTGCAAGTGTTCTTTTCATTCACATGCAATGATTAGCTCTTGTCTCCATCTGTGGTATTCAAGCAAACTAGCTCAGTGAGAACCTTATCCATTACACCAAATTAATAACGCAAAAGAAAAACACATTTTCAATATACATTTCAATTTAAAAAAGTCTCCCCAAAACTCTTGTTCACTTTATTGCTCCAGGCCTAAGCTGACTAGCCCGGTGCTCACTATAACAAACCACTAGTCTGTCAGTGTAAGTCAGACACAAAAAGCAGCATACTTTCCCCTTCCCAGTCACTACCAGCCCCATGCTGAAAACACATATTTTTAAATACGTTTTAATTGAAATAAAAACTCCTTATTCTGTTTATAGTCTAATGCTGACTAGGCTGAGCAAGTTGCCACTGGCATAAGGGCCCACTCTGCCACCTCAATAGTCCCAGTACACTCGTAAGTGGTCCCTAAGGCCCTTGCTCATTATAACAATATAATATAAATAAGGGAAAAAGCTTATCCCTTGTCTTTTTTGGGTTATTTGTCATTTTTATATATTTTTTAATATATCTTTGTTTATTATAAATGACTTGCAAATCTATTATTTGAGCTGTGAATGTTTTCGTACACTATTTTGTTTGGAAACTTCAATAAAACATTTTTGATTTAAAAAAAAAATAAGAGGGGAAAAAAACACACATGGGTGGGAGTCGACAGGAATGACAACTCTGCAATAGCACGAGGTACAAGCTGCTAGAAGACTCCAGACATGATTATATAGATAAGTAGAAATGAACCGTTTTACCATTTCGGGGAAACAAGGAGGAGCTACAAGGTACCCAGGGAATCGCAGTTGTTAACGTGATGCCAGGGGTCCCAAACTCTGTGAAATGTGGGAACTGTATCATGGAGAAAGCTCGTTATGTATTCCATTGAGGTTGTGTGCCAGATTATATTAAGAACAGCATTCCTGGAAGGTTGGGAAGCTTTCTTCCAATCACTAGTGATTTGGAGTTTTACAGCATTGCAAATGTGGCACATTAGCTTATCAGATGATAAATAAACGGATCAGATTGGCTGACTGAGTAGATTGTATGTTTTTGCATGGATTACTGATGCCTCCTTGTGATCACAAATAGCACATGAAGTGAGCTGGTTCTATATGATGGTGCTGGGTTTGTTAAGTAGTTTCACAGTTTGCCTGAACTTACCTGCAGCCCATTGTTGAGGACAACGAGAGGCTTCTCATCGTTTACTGGCTCTACCATCACACTGACTGTTACTGGCTGGCTGTGGTGGTTTACATCTGAAGCATTGGCCATAATGGTGAAACTGTCATTCCTAGTCTTACTGTCATCATGTTCATAAAATACTCGGCCTTGGTCCAGCTGGAGAGAAATGCGTAGAGTTATAGGTCTATAGTTATAGCTGTTGTACTGACATATATCACTTTTATATCAGTGTAAATATAGTATTTAAAAAATATTTCTACTTGAAGGATGGAACGTGGTCAACATTTCCCCTGTTAGTTTTCTATGGATGTTTTTGCGTTCCTTCTTTAACCTGTGGCTTGTGTACCCCAAGAGCTTCCTCAGATGGATTCAAGGGCTACTTTAATGTATTTAAATTTAACTCAAAATAACATTAGGGGGTACTTAAATAAATTTGCACACATTAGGGTAGATTAAAAAAATAAATATCACAATTTAGGGTGTATATGGTGAACATTTACCATCACATAGGCGTACATGTTAAAAAACATCCAGCCACCATTACCTACAGAAACTGACAATACATCCTTTGTTCTTAAAGCCCACACGACCTCAGACCAGATATCACCATTCATGGTGACCCTACTGCCACCTAGGGGCACCTTTGGGCAACTACAATGCATAAACCCTGTGCTCATAATTACACAAATCTTCTCCTGTCTCAAGCTTAGTTTTTCCTACCAATCAGTCTCCGCACACATTTTTTAATTTCCAGACCATCTTCATCCCCGATCTAACTACCCCCTAACCATACCATGCATTCACATCCAACCCCTTAGCACCAACACAGGTACCTCCAATCAACTATACATTATTTCCTATCACTCAACTACACCAACATCCTATATATATTTCAATCCAATTTACCACTAATTTCCACCCTTTGTAAATGACATTTATTTCCCCCCCACATTTATTCTACTACATAGTGGCCACTAATTGTTCAGTTTTCAGGGCATATGTACACGCCATCATCTCATGCCTAAGAAAACCGCATACACCTTAGCAGACTTTTGATTATTTTGTTGTTTTATTTTCTATATTTTGTTTGCATTTCTCATTACAGAATCCGCACTTCAACCTGCACAGAGATCACTACTGCCCTGCGGAAACTACCTCCTGAATAAGAAAAAGTTGTGGACTGGTGCCCCTTGATGGCACACCCAGCGCACATCAAAGTGCTCACTTCTGCTCCACCCTCGAGAGCTGCCTCCGCAAAATAAAAGTACTCCTTGATGTGGAGAGGTGGAAAAGTCTTCAGAGGTCCACTGTTCTAAAGTGTAAACACCACAACGTCCTATGGTACCAGCCCTTTCAATCAAATAAACGTTTCAGGTTTTCTCCTACAATAGCCTTATTTATAGCTTAAATAATCACAACAGTGAGGGGACCTCAGGACTTTTTGTTATTACTTGTCACTATTGTGTGTGGGGAGCTTTTTATTATATAGCTCAGAATTTCACTATAAATATGCTTATCTGCCAAAGTGTAACATGGAGGAATAAAATAGATTTCATCAATTTGATGGATTGTAGAAAGGAACCCCCAAGAATGAGGGGTGTTAATTCACTGTACGGCTAGTTTTTAGTTAACTTTTTCCAAGAACAAAGAAAATTATATTGCTAACCCAGACCTTCTACGTGATTATTGTAAAAATATGTTACATGGAAATTATAAGCTACAAACATAAATATCAAGACAGTGTGTTTCAGTTGGGGTGACTGTTTGGCTACTGCGCAGTTTGATTTGATTTAAAATCTTACCTCATTCCAATTGAAACTTCTCAGATCCCTCTTCTCTGCATCAATAATACGACCACTCTTTGGAGCTTCCAGTATTATAAGTTCTAAATGGAGTCCCAGATAGTAGTCACTGGGAACTTGTAGTATGCTGCTGGACAGGACAGTTGTCCCACCCTCCTCCACCTTCAGTTCATTGGCTAACAGTGGGATATGAACAGATAGAATCTCCAGGGGGACCACTATCTCTTGAGTTGTCCCTCCTGCAGACACCTCTAGTGTCATTCGGTCAGGTAGCATTTCTGAGGCTGAATGTAGGTACAGGATCCTTCCTTTGTTAATATCCTCTTGGGTGAACGTATGTACAGAGTCCAAACTTGGTGACCCATCAGAAGATAGCTCTCCACTAATAGAGACCAAGTACCCAAAAGATGGTGGGTCTGTTAGACTGTATGCAATTTTATGAGGGAATATGCCCTCCGCAGACACCTGTGAACACAAGGTCACTTGGTTTTATAAGTTTACTTATCATCATCAGTAGAATACAATAGCTTTTATGTAAATTTTAAAGACAATTGAATTTCAATATTGGACCTTGGTATAATACTAATAAAGCTTGTTTTCCAGTGAGCAGAAAATATCTAAAATACATAAAGGACTCAATTTAGAGTTGGACGTATGTGGGGCACACAATTCTTCTTTGTTTTACAGTGTGAGTGCAGTGAAATTAATTGGATTTCTCCAGATACCAACAACACAAAAATATACAGTGCTATATAAACCAAAACAAGCATTAAATCTAAAATGATATCTATTAAAAAAGTATCTCACATGCAATGCATAAAATAACAAAGAAAACAAATCACAAATATAAACTGACACTAAATCTTTTTTTAAAAAAAAACCTTATATAATCAAATACCAACACATGAGTAAATATTGTTATGTAGATCCTACAAATGACATAAATCAGGCGACAATTCTTATAATTCAGGAAATAAATATCCAAACATTAAGTAGGATATATTACCCTCTGTATACTGTGGCCCACAATAATAAAAAAAACAGTCAATATATATTCTTATAGTATATGTGTAGCGGCCCAAACATAGCAGATTGAATATGAAAATCCTGCTATTACTCTGGAAAAAAAGTAAGTCAAATGCCATAAAGATATTTGTAACCTCCAATGAAACACCCACTTTTTTAATGTGGCCACACAAATAAGCAGACTTCATGTGTAAAACTTACGCCTGTCAGGTTGTCGATGATCTGAATATATATATCTTACGACACATGAGGATTTCATAATTCATTCAAGTTCTCATTCTGCCAGCCGGCAAGTCTGAGAGACGTCTTCGCAGTTGCAAGCGGTCAGCTGTTAGCCACCCACCAATCCACAAATCCATCATTTGTGGAACATATACATTCAGATCATCTGTAATATGAGACTGGTTATTTGTGAGGCCACATTAAGAACTTGGGTGTTTCATAAGTGCGTTTGAGCAGTAGATTGTGCTCAAGTCTAAATGAGGCCCTAAATGTTTATAATTAACTAAAATTTTCAGTAAGCTCTTCACTGCATTCCCTTGTTGAAATGTCTAAAGGGGGTGGAGCGTCTCTAATGAAAATGCAATTGGATTCAAATGCAAATCCATAACCTGGGGAGGGGAGTGTGTGGGGGGAGGTCACAACATTTCTATCAATAATTAAAATTTGCTTGCTTGCTTGCTCCGCTTGCTGTTTAACATACCTCCCAACTGTCCCGATTTTGGCAGGACATCCTGATTTACCGGCCACAAAGGGTGTGGGGCTTAACAGAAAAGCTGGGGTGAGTTTTACCCATATTGGATCATCTGTGGGTGAAGTTTGGGCTGGACTGGGGTATGGCTTATTTTGTTTTGATTTCGGGATTCTAAATGTTGGGAGGTATGGTTTAAGCTTTTTTTAACCATATGAGTAAGTTATTGGCTATAGGTTTTTCTTTTTCTAAGGAAGCAGAAAACACTATGGGGTCTATTTACAAAGCACCGCAAAATATGAATGAAACTTTTCAATCCTCATCGCATAGATGCGGATTGATAGATTTCTTATGTTTATTAAAAAATCAACACAGGATCACATGATCCCTCCACACATGTGCTGTGCAGCTCTGCTCTTCGGAGCAGAGCTGTTTTCAGTGAAATGTTTCAATTAGCGTACATTAGCATGTTTATTTTTTTTCAATTCGGCTCTTAGTAAATAGCGTTACCGAGCAGTGCCCACACACTGTTATGTGGACTGCAAAGCAGCAGATATCTGCAATGCAGTCATAGTATATAACAACATTTGCGGTTCAATCCCCGAAAACTGATGTTTTCGGGGATTAAACACACTTTTTAGTTTAATAAATAGGCCCATATATCACATTTTTCTTTTAAAGTGAAAAGTGCATTTTAACTCAATATTCATTAAGACGAAGCTCACCAGAATGATTATATTGTTAGCAATTGACACAAGATCTGTTCAGTAATTATGTACTTTAGTATACTAAGATTGCACATACACATTTTATAACTGAAAAATGGCAGGTACTTGTAGAAATGTCCAGGATTTTTATACTTTTAGAAATCATGTTGGTGGCTTTTTGGCTTATTTTGACGAACAATAGACTGTCAGAGCTACCAGCTATTGTAGGGGAAGAGAAAAATGTGTGCTATATGCTTTTGCTAAAGTATATTGTTTACTACAATATAATTTTGTTTCACTTTGATTTTTCGGTGACTAAACAGATAATAATTAAAGCATGGACTTTTATAAGCACTAGAAGATGTTAGATTGTCATCATTCACCACCTGGAATTTGGCACTGATTTGACCATTGTAAGAAAGTGGACTGCTGTCTCTATTATTGTTTTTTTGTGATCAGTCATTGATGTGTAAATGTACAAATAGCCACTCATAACCAAAGGATTGTTTAATGCAAAATGATTTCACAGTAATAACAGCTAGAGCTGCCGATTGCTGAGAAATCACGACACCCCTTTAGCCACATATAACACATATTTATGGCCTTACACATGTATGGAAGGGAAACATAACAGACATCCCATGATCAAAAGAAGGTTGTTGTTTTTCCTCAACACTGGTTACAAGCATGTAATATATTATAAACAATCATTTTCAGTGTGTTAATGTAACAAACTCACCATAAGATACTCCTTCTTGATCTCTGCTGCCTCTCCCTGAAAGATGTAAACTTTCTCATTATGTATGACATTTAGAGTCACAGGTGGAGAATTGGAGATTACTTGTACTTTGATGTCACCCACTGCCACCACCTGGTTAGCCTCGACTGAAATCCTGAAATGATCCCTGTTAATCCCCTCTCCACGGTGCTGATAAACTATTAATCCATCTGCCAAATCTTGTTGTGAAAATGTATCTGTGAGTTTTCCTCCCTTCAAAACTTCACCCCATCTTGGTTTAGTACTGATGTAATACTTAACTTCATCTTCTGTACGTAAATCCAAGTTGGTCTCCAGTTTGAGACTTGCGGCTGTCAGGGTGCCTTTCCCTCCTGAAAGCACATTCAGAGTGGTAATATTAGCAATATGGATGTAAGGGTCAGAGGCTTGGACCTCTAAAATAGTGGTAAGATGATGTAGCCCATCAGACACCCGTAACTGTATATAACCCAGGTCAGGACCACTATGCAGAAATAGAATTCTGTGTCTTCTGAGATCCTCTTGTGTGAATCTCACAACTACGAGTGATGGGTCATCCAAAAATACGATTTTCCCAAATGGTACTCCATACCTAACTAGTACTATCTGTGAGTCTGTTGATCCTGAGTCTGGGTCTAAGAATGCAATATCATTGGTAGTTAACAACTTCTGTCCATCACGAACCACAGTGAACACTTTCTGCACTGTTTGCAAGGGGGGATTGTCATTAACAGGCTGAATAGAAACTCGGAAAACTCCTCTCACCACCTCCGATTCTTCATCCTCTCCTTCTCCACTGATATCAGAGGCACTACCTTCCTGCTGCCTAGAGGCTACAAATGGTATATCATCCTCTGTGGTTTCTGAGCCATCATGCTGGTAAAAAATAAGCCCATCAAAAATATCTTCATTTGTGAATTCTGTTATTCCTTCTTCTCTAGGATCACCGAACTGTGGATTTCCCTTCCGAATTAACATCCCATATTGAGGGCCATCTATTACTTCATAAATGAAACTAGAACTGCTACCGCTTTTTAGAAAAAGATGGTCTGGGGTTATTGCCTCTTCCCCACCCTCTAGTACATGCAATAGTTGATTATTAAGTTGTGGAGCATCTGGATCTGCACCAATCAGAATTTTGTATGTGTGGACTGGGGATTTCTTGCTGCCGTATAACACTTGGAATTGAAACTCATCTTCCATATCCTTTGAATTTTGGACTGTAGCTGCATAACTGACTCGCTCATTCCCCAGGTCTTCCTGGGTAAAATGAGAACCTTCCATAAGCCTCTGTCCATCAAATAGCAAATTTCCTTTCCTGGGAGTTTGAGAAATCAAATATGTAAATGATGCCAGCTCATGGCCCTGCATGCTTGTGTCTACCTGTAGATGCTTTTCTGTGAGATTCACTTTACGTTTCCTTCCCACATTTAGAGGGATAATCCTCATCATCTGTACACTTGACCTCTTCACTTTGACTCGAAATGTGTTATTACTCAGTACTTGTGTTTCTAGTTTCAGCTGGATTTTAAGATCTTCACTTACCTCTTCCTCTCTAAGTTCTGCAACTGTACTGAGATACCTTACACCAGCTGTTTCCAAGTCACTTTGCCTGAAAGCCTCTGTTACTTTCCAATTGTCTTCAGACACCAATCTCTGTACCACCCCTAGACTGGGGTGCTCAACTAATTGATATATGATTTCTACTCCTAGTTTATCTGCATTGGTCACTACAGGTAGGTTTGAAGGACTAATTAGTGCAAATTCTCCCTGGGATACAACTATTACTTTCTGAGTTATGTTCATTTGAGTCTCCAGCACTAAAAAGCTGACATGTTCTGGGGAGCTTCTTGATGTTCCATCACTGGCTTGAATTGTGAGCTGAACCTGTTGTCCAAACGTATGAATAAAGACCACTTGGCCTTTTTCTAAATCCCTGCAGGAGAATTCACTAATGGCTTCTCCAGGCTTGTGTTGAAGTTCTACATTCCCTCCTTTGGAATTTCCAGTGACAAAAATGATGAGCAGGTCACATGGTGTATCTGAGTCTGTGACCTTAATAATATCCATTGTTAAAACCATCAATCCATGCGATAACATCCCTAATGTATTCCCTTTAGGAAACTCTATTACAGGTATAGCTGTTGAAGCAGAAATATTTATTGTAAGATTGTAACGTTGCGTCTTTCTCAGACACTCAGGAACATTTATGCTATTGGCCAGTGACATCTCTAAAATCAGTTGGTCTTTATGAGACTCTGACCCATCATGAACATATCGCACTCTTTTATTGCTGACATCTAGCAACGTAAATTTCCGTCTGGCTTCCACGCCAGGGATCTCAATCTCCAGTTGTCCATGTTGAGTCTTACCAACAATGGTGAACACTATCTGAGATTTACGTATTCCAAATTTGGCCAAGTCAATTGTGGGTTGGACATATTTCCACTCCAAGACAGAAAAGCCTCCTCTTGTCACTGGCAAGGGCTTAGGACTCAAGAGAGAGGTTGAGTTCGGATTATTGGGTTCCAATTTGCAATTGTCAGGAAGACTTCTAAAAATTGTAGGCCCTGTAGTAGTGGTGGGAGGAACAGATGTAGTGTCTCCTTCATATTCAACATAGTCATCATACTCATGACAACCATCTGTAACATCTTTAATAACCAAAGCATCCTGTATTCCCCTCTTTATGTTGTTTATCTTAAAGTCTGAGAGGCAGCCAGAGAAAGACTTATATTCCATGTCATCTATGAATATCTTACCAAGTGGACCTTTCCTAATCTTAGTTAATGTGATCTGATCCACCCCTCCAAGATAAAGATTGCCATAGAAATCCCATTTTTGTCCCAGACTATCAAGAGAGACCTGTGAGGAAGTTTTGTCCACAATAATCTGAATTTTAGAGTTATCCACAGAAATTTGAACAGTATGTGGCCGACTATCACTTATGTACACCATGTTTTGAATTTTAACAGCAGATACCCCTGTATCCAGTGTTCCTTGCAGGTGACCTCCAGCAATCTCAACATATAAGTATGCTCCCTGTGGTCCAGATTGATAAATGAGGGGTGCGCGACCTGGTCTGGAGGTCTCAAGGGTTATTTGAATAGATCCATGTGTTTTGATATCCCAACTTGGAAACTTTACATATGAATGTGGTCCCAGGAATCCAAAAGACAATGCAGAGTTAGTCAGGAATTCTAAATGGCAATTTTCCCAATTTCCATTCAACTCTACTTGAGGAAGATTTCCAGAGAGTAGGTCCGTGTTATCAAATTTGGCCTCCAGGATACAGCCATGAAAAGTAGGAATGTCCTGCAAATTGTGTGGAATGCTATTTCCACTATTTCCACCAAGAAAGATGCTATGGTCTATGTACAGCTTCTGTGGGGGCCATGGGAGGTCCATAATACTGGTGAAGTTGTTGAGTGTTAAAGACATCTGGGATTCCGTAACCACTAAATCTAGTTTGTGGGTCTCACTGTTTTTCAGACTCATCGATGTTGGGGAGTTCAAAATGGATTCTCCTAAACCTCTTTTCAAACGGGTCTGTAGAAAAAAACAATAGGACATGTTACAATGCAAAGGACTTACTATGTTTGTACATTTTATCTTTATGTGTGTGTGTGTGTGTGTGGGAGAGGCAGTGAGGGTGGGTGGTTGTGCATATGTATGTAAGTACATACCAAATTAGACAAGAATACATGAAGTGTGCTATGCTGTATATATTCTTCCCTGACTTAGATTAGGTTGACTATTTCTTAGCAGATTATTACAGTAAGCTTGTTGGGGTCTTCCAGTTATATCATGAATATCAAATGTATCTGCTCTCATTGTAGATGTTTTTGTCTGCCTGGGTATGTAAAGATTTTTCATAAGGAGAGCACAGATGGTGAAGTGAATAATTGCTAAGTGCTGTTGGGGCGGCTTGTAGCTTACATTCTGAGTATACTTATGTATATTCAGCATGCCTCATCTATCAATTTACCTATCGATGTTATATTGAAATATCTGTCTATCAAATGTTTTTGCATAGTGAAAGCATACATGACACTGTATCAAAATCTAAAATGTACATTAGGTATGGTTGAAAAACAAATATAAGAATAGAAATGTGCCCATATGCACTACATTACAGCACGTATGACAGAAAAGTTTGTCTGCAATGCGTATATAAGCTGTGGGTATTTGTGTGCAGAACAGTGTGTGTCTGGCTTTAGGGTTATGTGAGCCTGTGTGTGCTTGCATGGACAGATGGGGGTAGTTAAGGATAATTTCTAAATCCCACAGCACCACATCTGGTTTTAATTAGTATTATAGGAAAATACTGCTTTATACCGGAAGTTTGTGTTTGTATGTGTGAGTGTGCGTCCCACTGTCCTGCATATATTTGCTAATATAAGTGTTGGAACCTTTTTTGTCTCTGCTTCTGGAAATGTACTGTACATCCCGGTGTCTCTCTGTATTTTACTTAGTTGTTTCAATGACATATTCTCTATTTATAAGTTCTTTGTAGTTATTTACGTTACATCTCCCTGTCGCACCACTTAAATCCTTTACCTGCTGCGTTTACTCTGTCAATGGTGTGCCAACCTGTACTCATTTAGTGAGTCAAGTCTGAGAATCACTGCTGTATGCTCTCTATCCGTCAATCATAACACTGTATGATACGTAAGGGCTTGTCAAAAATGTTTCTATCTTTATTAATGACAATTTTTCTAACCGTGATTTTCTGTGTTTTCACTCCGTGTCTGTATATCTGTGATCTCTGTATCATTCCCACTTTCTGATATCTTGCTTACTTCTTTTAAGCCCCATACTTTCTATAATTCAATAGCTCCCAACTGTCCCGATTTAGAAAGGCCAGTCCTGATTTGAGGGGATTGTACCAATGTACTGTGGAATGAGGACCTGATTCCCAGACAATTGTGAGATGTGCCTGTAATGTTAGACCTTGCAATACTGTACCAGTGTCAGGTGTGCTTGGCTTTGATGGGGTGTTATTAGAGGAGGAAAGAAGATGTTAGAAGTACCCTGCGGGTTCTTTTCAATGAAGCATCACCGGAACTGTGCCATGATTTTATTATTTATTATTATTCTTATTTTAGTTTACTCTATTTGTTACAACATTTATTTATATGCTGCACAAAAAGTGAGATTATGTGCTTTGTTCCATATATTATATACAAAATAACTTCTTTGATTAAAGGGGTTTCAACAATAAGAAAATTTGTACATGCCCTAGTGCAGTTTGTATTAAATACTAATTGGATGAATAGTTTATCTTGCTTCCTGCTGTGTTTTTCACCAAAGTCTTTAGAGCACATCGAGTTGTTTATTTCTATTGACCTTGGGTATACCATAAAACTGCTCTATCTATTGCATGGATAGAGTGTCACATCCATGTGCAATGAAAACAAACAACTCTGCTTCAGATCTAATGGCTTTCATGAAAAAGAAAATAAATCATAAATTGTAACAGTTAAATACATCAAATAAAGTTTTCTACGTGACCCCTTCCACCCAATAAAAAATTATTTGTTCAAAAATGTATTATTGCAGCGGCCTGGGCTGGATTCATTTATTAGGTATGCTGCTTTAACACAAACATGTCAGTTAATTAATCCAGCAGAGGTTACTGCAATAATAAATGATGTGGCAAAATTGGTAGCAGAGCATTTTGTACTGGTTGGAAGAGGTCAAGTTTAAGGGGGTCTGTCCACCACCAATGTCATCCCCCAGTCTAGGATGCTAGTCTAGGATAGTCTAGGATGCTATGTCTCACCCTAATGGTCCCATTGACCAGCTCCAGTAGCAGATACTGGGTTTCACCAGTTGCAAGAAACAGGAGACCAGAACTTTGAGAAGAGATGAATGTCATGTGCAGGCTGGAGTCCATATTCCTCTGTGGGTCAGGTTTCCTTGTCTGGTGCTGTCCTGTAATAGTGAAAGAAAAACAACATATTAAGAAGTTATTTGTAAGTGTGGCCACCGGTGCTGCATCCGACATCGACAGCTCCCTGCTTCTCTCTGCTCTCTGATCCATTCTGACTGTTGGGACATAATCATGTCATGCCCGATAGGCAGCGAGGATGGAGCAGGTAGCAGAGAGGAGCCAGAACACAGAAGAAAGGAAGAAGAGGAAGAGAAGAAGACAGAAGAAAGAAGGTCATAGAAAGGTAAGTATAGAACAGAGGGGTAGAGTGTGATGAATGAGGGCAGAGGGTAAGGATGGAGTGGGCACAGTGTGAAGAATGAGGGCACAATGTGATATGAAGGGTTGATGAATGATGGCACAGTGTACTACAAAGGTGGCACAGTGTGATGGTGGGGGTACAGTGTGATATGGAGGGGGCACAGTGTGATGATGGGGGTACAGTGTGATATGGAGGGGGCACAGTGTGATGGAGGGGGCACAGTGTGATGGTGGGGGGACAGTGTGATATGGAGGGGGTACAGTGTGATGGAGCTTACCACAGCCGAGATACCAAGTAAAAGTTTGCATCTGAAACTACTTTGTTATTCAGCATTAATACCCTCACCATACAGTGGTCCAAACCTGAATAAGTCATGTATATTAATTTGAAAAATTGGCAAACATATGGGCCAAAACTAGACTGTTTAGGGGGCATGGAGTTACAGAATGTTAGCAGTACACCATTTCACTCGACCTCACTGACAGACACAGTGTATTTTTGTAAGCAGCTATAAAGGGTAAATACAGACATTATATATATATATATATATATATATATATATATATATATATATATATATATATCTATCTACTATATAAATGCCTAGTGGCGTGTGTGAAAAAAAAAACCAAGCTGCAGCGCCACCTGCTGGGCAGAGTTATACACTGACCTATATATTTCTTGAAGGAGAAGTGGCAGTTGGGAGTGGTTGGTGGTTGCCGGGGGTGACAGTGGGGAGTTTTTAACACCTTAAGTAGCTTGATGAAGGATGTGGCGATGAAGATGAAGGATGAGGTGATGGAGAAAAATGATGAGGTGGTGACATGTGGACAAAACCACGTTAAAAAAGGGCGCTTGCGTCGGGAAGTAACGCTCTTCCCCTGAGGAGGCCTGGGCTAGGCCCAAATTCATGACAAGAAGCTTTTTGACACCTTAAGTAGCTTGATTTGACTAGAATGCATGAGTATCATGCATAGGTTAACTTGTGTGTATATATATATATATATATATATATATATATATATGCTGAGATTTATGTTTGGGTTTTATACTTTTATTTACTATACGCATTTATTTAGTACTGTTGCAGGAACACATATCCGATTTATGAATAAGCTTTACGTTTGCTACATGGCAGCTAATATCACAAATCTCATCTCATGGGTCCATGTGGTTATCCTTAAGATGATCCCAAACAAGCATTTTCAGAATCCTTAGAAACAGGCAGCATTCTAAATCTGGAGTACTGGCAAACTGTGCTTAGTGAGACGTGTGGTTTTCCTGTCCCTTCATATTGTTTTATCTCTTAGAATGCTGGAAAGACTCAGCATTCAGCAAAGCATTTGTAACACCTCCCTCAATCTTATTGGTTCTAAGAATAACTTAATGTCTACGCAAAGATTTTAAAACCTCTTCAGAAATGTCACCTTACTTCTGCTGAATGAGTGTTGTTTCAAATATTCCCCTTTGTTTAAGGTCAATGAGGGGCATCAGGCGGCCCTATGACCACATGCGGCCCTATGACCACATGCGGCCCTCCGAGCCTTCACCTGCGGCCTCCAGCTCCTTCCTGCTTTATTGTCAGATTTGCTTTTTATAGATTGTTGTTCTTGTTTAAAATGTCTGCTGATATGTTCTTACACATAGGTGTCTCTTTCTTTGATTACATGCATTAATGGTAATGTGCTGCCCTTTTATAGGTTAGAGGGCCACCCGTACAGCCCCTGAAGGGTATCATTTTCACTCCAGTCATTTAAAGGAAAAGATCAGCTGGGAACATCAATCCCTACCTGGATGTCTAGATTACTACAAGAGTGAGAAGACAATAATTACAGAAACTGTCAGGACAGGGTATTTTTTAGATGGAACATTAATGTTCCATGAAGAACAGATACATATTATACTCTTCATGATAAATCCGAGCAGCTTATGAGTATGTAACATAAATACATGTTTTACAGATACACATGAAGTATGTGTGAATGGGTTCATGCACATATTTAAAGCTATATGCTACTTTCTAAAATGCTGTATGGTAAGTGATAAGAATAATAACAATGACAAGGACACTTCGAAAAACCTGTGTTTTTCATCACATTGTACTCAAGGGCAAAACCAGCAATTAATGGATCCCATAACAACGTTTGGAGTGTGGGCTGGGCTGCATTCTACTTATCACTCCATAGGCCCTAGTTGTGTTGTTCTGAGTTTAAGCAGGGGCCGGGCCATGTGCAGTATAGCCCCATTTAGAGTTTCAGTTTCACTATGATAAGAATTATCATAGTGGAACTGAGAGCTCAAGCGAGACATGCACCGGCATGTTTCTGGAGCCGATGGAAGCGCATCATTGGGCCCCAACCTCTCTGCTGGGTCCCACAGCAGTCACATGGGCTGCTATGCCAGTAGTTACTTACACGACTGCATTTACAGATGTGCATAAGACCTGATGGGGGAATGTTTACCCAGAGCCGGAACTTAAAATTTTAGCGCCTGGGGTGAGAAAGAAAACTGCCGCCCCCCTAGCCCTTAACTTTAACCAAATGCAGGGCCACCTTAACTACTTTATGGGTCCCCGGGCAATGCAGTGTACCGGGCCCCTAAAAAAAAAAATATAGATATATATATATAAATAGTGTGTGTGTAAAAAAACAATATATGTAAAAAAAACCTGATTATATATATATAATCACTTTATTTTTACATATACATATATATATATATATATATATATATATATATATATATATAGGGGCCCCCTTAACTTACCTTAAGTCCGATCCTCTTCTTTTTTCCGCGCCGCTGAGTCTCTTCTGCCCTCTTCCGTGCTGTGGTTGCAGTGAATGTGACATCACGCCCAGCATTCACTGCGAGCACAACATGGAAGAGGGGACCAGGGAGGGAGCCGGATCACCGCTGATGTGACCGCAAGGTCCCAATGGAAGAGACAGCCCTGACCAAATGAACCTAAAATATTCATAAATTCCCCACCTTCAGCATTGCGCCCTGGGCGGACGCCCCTATCGCACAGCCCTAATTACGGCCCTGTGTTTAGCATTCATTATATATGCAAATGCCTTCAGCATGCATATTTCCAAAATATGCATTTTAGACATGCATGATAAGGCTTTAGGTCTGTGAATTATTCCTATAGAGCCAACATATGGTCTGTGTAGCTTTCATAGTTGTCCATTGTTTTGTGTTTGCAGTGAAGGCCCCAGTTAGCACAGGTGTGCCTGTATAATAACTGATAATGCCACACTCCCTGCAATTCAATGTATAAGAATGGCTTACTAAGTGTTTAAAAAAAGCCAGGAAACTGAAAACGTGTTATTAATTTGTGACATCTTAACATCTAATTATTTGTTTATTGGGCTTTCTGTAGTGGAATGTATATAATACTGTTACGGTACATTTCAGAAACAATAGGGGGCAATTATAAAGGCGCCACTTTTCAGATATGTTTAACACTACAATTCTGGTATTAATCTGTGGCAAAAAGTGATCATATTTATACAGTAGAAGCACCTACTTATGCAATAACTACATAGACAATTGAGACTATGTATGATAAATCACTTGTATGTAATACAGTTCTCTGAGTTTGTTCCTAAATATTACATGCAAAAACAAATATTTACCAATCACACTTCCATGTTGCAAATTATTCTAACTAATTAAAGATTTCACAAACATTATAGTTTGAGCCCTCTAACATGTCACCAGAATTGATTTTGCTTTGTCTATTTTCGAATAACTTGTGCCCCCTGTTTTCTAACAATCTGCTTGTTGAAAGCTAGATGGCGTGCCCGCCTAAACACTGTATCATGCAATATGTCATAGAGATTGGCAGACAGCATTGCAGACACATTCCCTTTCTTGGCCACAGTACAGAGAAGTGGGTTGTATGAGATATAGTGCAGTACTAAACTACAGTGTCTGGTGATGTGTGCTCTCCTGCACACATGCCTACTCTGAATTAGACTTTAAAAGCAAAACTGTTGGGAGCTGGGCATAAGTGCTCTCAGTGGGTCTCATGTAGAGTTAAGAGCAGTTTGCGGCCGGAATGTTCACGTAACACGTGGGCCATAAAATAGCATTTTCTTGATTATGTTGGGTTTCACGAATCTTAAGAAAATACCTGGAAACAGGTGTATCTGGAGATGTGGCCAACTCAGCATTGCTTTACTTCACACTTACATGCCCCTGTTCCACCTTCTAAGGAGGTGTGGGCTGCAAGTGCACCTTACATGAAACTACATTCCTGCCATGCGCAAAGCAGAACTGAAAGGTCTTGAATGTTGGGCATACGTTTCATCTTTACATGAGCCCTAGAATGTATGTAGGAAAAGGACAAATGTAAAAAAGTGTATTTACATGCTAGGTTCAGTCAGACGCATCTACAGAAGTGTGTATAGTTACGCCCCATGATAGCGCATGGTATAGAGACAGTTTTGGAGTAAATACTAAAGTCTCATTACCCTAATTTTACATAATTAATAATGTAATGAAGTGTCAAACACATAAGAGTGAATAGTATTTTTGAAAGTGTTATTAAAACATGTGAAAAGCACATTTTCAACATAAAACGTAATTAAATACAAATACAAAATATAAATTAAATAAATGCTAACATCTGTTGTTTTATCCTTTAAAACTCATATGGGAATCTACTTTCCTGCAGCAGTCCAAATGCAAACGCCAATCAAGTAACACTTCATTTAATCTAGACACAACGCTAATGAATTAAGTACTGTCAGCTGGAGGGGTCAATATGCAATCAGTCAATCACAAGCAGCAAGATCGTGCTCCAGATTGTCATCATCATCACTGTTGTACCAGACCTCCAGCACCTACAAGAGGTACACCTCCTAGAAGTCATATCTGCAGATGAGGCAACATCTAATTGGGTCACAATTATGTGAACACACCCTTACTGTACTTAGCCTACACCCAGAGCCGTAGCTTAGAATTCTAGTGCCCTGGGCGAGAAAGACAAATGCCGCCCCCCTAGCCCTCAATTTTAACCAAATTAACCTAAAATATTCCTAAATTGCGCCCCCCTTCAGCGTTGCGCCCTGGGCGGTCGCCCCTATCGCACAGCCCTAATTACGGCCCTGCCTACACCCACCTCCCCTTGCCCACCTTCGTTCCACCTCTTCAGACATATGCAGATGCAAGTCATCGATATGCATACACGTGTATACAGCTGCATTATTTGTGTGTATACAATATACCGAATTGCGTATCTTATGCAAAAAAACAGACATAAGTACAGCTTTCGTAGAGAGTCATGGTAGCAGCCTCGGGTTCTTTGCTATCAGGCGCACTAGCTCTTCTGGTGCAAGAAAAGAGTCACTCTGGCAGTTTGGGTTCCCTGATATTTGAGATGATGCAGAGGTGGTGGAGGCACCCATAAAGAGGTGTATAAGAATCCACAAACTACCTGCATCAGACATGTTATGGGACCCTGACCCTCCACTATCTAATGCTCAGTCAATGGGTTTCTGCCTCCATTCTCCTCCTCAGATGATGCAATCACACAACTTCCCAGGTCACTGTCTCATGGTGAACAAGATGAGCACATTCATCATCTGAAACACTTACTGTCTGATTGGCTACACTTTGTGCTAATCAAGGATCACTCTGAGACAAATAATTGGCAAAATTTTGGTCACCACTCTATTAAAAGCTTTGGAACGTGTAGTGGGCAGATAAGTGACATGCAAGGCTAATATATAACATTTACCAAATGTCACCCAGTTCTATTGAAAAAAACTAGGGTCTGTCCTGCCTACCATGTAGGCACCACAATAATGTCCTCCTGTCTTGACCCCCCCCCCTTGATTGGATACCTGTAAAAAAGAAGGATGGATTTCCCTGTCCGACCCGTCCCCCTTTCTTACCGCCACTGACATTGCTACGCCTGTAACCTCCTTTCTATCTTTGACCCGTTAAAAACTGGGGACATCACACATGAGCAAGAGCTGTCCTGGATGAAGATTGAATACAATCTCTGCTAAGATCATAGTAAAATACACCTTAAGATTTGTAAAGAATGGACTTAGCATTTCTTCATACAAATTTGTAATTTACAAATCCAGTGAGAACATTTCAGTCTCAGTGTGTACTGTGTTTAACAGTGGTGCTAAGAAAATTTAATTTTATAAAGACGATGCCAGTTAATTTTGTCTTTACCTGCATTTTTGGGGGAGCAAACTATAGGATGTGGTGCATTCAATGCATTTGTATTTTAAACGTTGATTTTATATATCATATCAGTGGTGCACGCAGGCGGGGGGGGGGGGTTTCTGGGTCTCCAGAAACCCCCCCTCCGCTAAAAAGTGCCCTACAAGTGCCCTACTGTAGTATATAGCAGCCGCGGCGCTGTCTAAGAAGCGTCCGCGGCGGTGCTGTATTGTATACAGCACCTTTGCGGACGCTTCTTTGACAGTGCTGCGGCTGCTGTATACTACAGTGCAGCCGAAACGGCGCTGCCGCGCATGCGCGGCAGGTCTCTAGATTATTTTTTTTTCCGGGGGCGGAGGAAACCCCCCCCTGACAAATCCTCCGTGCGCCCCTGCATATAAAGTACACTTTTTCACCAATGTATTAATTTTCCAATAATTCTGTTATTTAGCTTGTAAAAAATTATCAGAAATTTAAATGAATGCACCGATTTATGAAAAGGAGATGGCAGCATTCCGAAAATGGGGTGTTAATGTGCACGTGAGAGTGATTCTGCATATTTCAGGCTGTTAATATGCATATGTTAGTAAGTGTGTGTTTGTGACTCATGAGCTACAACACAGAACCTCTTTCAGTTCTGTAGGAAAATATTATTTCAGCTTTTCCTGCTTTTAAAGCCTCTTGGGGGATGCCATGCAGTGGGATCCCACACAAATTGAAAAATGCACTGATACAAACAAGAAAATTAAATAAAACAGACTTTGCTGCACAAACACTTCCACAGAAATTCAGTAACATACACTGGAAAGTGTATAAACACAGAGAAGCTTAAGGAGGTCCTGTGATTAGTAAAAAGGGTGGTGTGTGGTGGTGCCATGTGATTAGCTAAGGATGCTGTACAATAAGGTAGTGTGACTGGTAAGGAGGGTTGTTGATGGAGCAGAATCATTTCTATAGAGCATGTGTGTAGCTGCCGTTTGAAAACTAAAGGGTGCTATGTAGGGCTGGGCAGCTCTCTGTTACTATATTTGGATATATAATAGCCAGTGTGTTGATGCCAATTTTGATGATTCAGTGTCCGGGAGACTCAGTAACTGGGGAAACCGACCACATCAGACCTACAGAGTTTTACTCTGCGCTAAGATGTGCAGAACGTTGCTCTATTAACACGTTCACACAGAGCTGTTGTGTCGTTTTCTCAGTCTCCCGGTAATCACCCAGCCTCATGCAGTTCAGCTAACCCTTCATTCTGCTGCCAGTGATCTGAAGCGTTGACCCTTATCACAAGGAGCAGGGGAGTAACAAATACAACAGGTCCTGGAGATCCAGGGTACAACCTCAGAAGAACGTGGCAGATCTAGCTTTACAATTTGGTAGACGAGAAAGACCCCCCTTCCCCCGTCCCCCTGTGAAGCTGTTTAGATGTTATGAGGCCAGCAGTGCGGTTGTAATTATAGTAACTAAGAGCATTCTGTCATTGGTTATTGATTCTGCAATTCTCGTTCAGTGATCTCCAGCAGCCAATCATATATTGTAATAATGGGTCCATAGCTAAGCCAAAAAGCATTGCTGCTTTAAGCAATTACTTGTCATAGCATTAACTCGTCTGACAGCATCAGCTCATTAACCCAACAGCTGCCGGAGTGCTGTTAAATTGTGCTTCCATAAACATGCCCCTTTCCATTGCTCCATGATTCATGTCCTTATTGCTGATACTAAGCAGGTCCCTCCTCAGGAATGAAAGACGTTCAGCTGAAAGATGGAAAATAGTGCTCCATATAAATAGTGAAGCTGTGAGATCACGACCATTGCTAGTATAAGGAAGCCGTCACATAAATTCTTGCGTGTACAAGTGGTAGTACATCAAGAGGCTCTCACGTGTGTAAACGTCTAGACATCATTATTCTTCTGTATTGCTATGTTAGAGTAATGTGGTCTTTTTTTTTCCAAATTTTCACTGAATAGTATAACTAAACTACAGAAATACATTTCTTATTAATTATTGCTATTGTACTGTGACATTTTTTGTATACCTTTTTGCTTAGCAGGAACATAAACATTATTTAATTTGTTGCTGCAGCAAGTCGCAAGGAATTCAAATACTGGCACGATAGCTGCCTCCAGAGCCGTAACTTAGAATTCTAGTGCCTGGGGCGAGAAATGTCTCCCCCCCCTAGCCCTTAATTTTAACCAAATGAACTTAAAATATTCCTAAACTGCGCCCCCCTTCAGCATTGTGCCCTTTACGGTCGCCCCCTATCACACAGCCCTAGTTACCGCCCTGGCTGCCTCAGATTGGTCAATCAGGATAACAGGCGATCTACTGTGGGCCCAATGTCACTATAGACATTGTCAATATATATCACTAAAACAAAAATAGCACTTACTAGTATTACATTATAAAGTGTGTGTGTGCTCTATGTATTAGCAGTGAGTCCATACAGCAATATTATTTATAATAATGTATCATGCTCTGGGACAACTGTTGATGTGTCATTCCAGTTAATATGCGAACAGTTGCCTCTGTTTATTTCTGTGACAATATAACACAATAAAATAACATAATTTGGGTGTACAGTTGTTATGATGTGGAAAGCAGAGATGGTCCTAGGCAGCCTGATTATGGGTTTAGGCTGCTCTAGGCTAATATGCACGTAGCACCCCCTCGCCTGCCAAATTAACAAGCAGTTGCTTAATTTAAAAGCCGACTTCCTTCACCCCCCTCCCTCTCAAGCAATGTTTATGTTCCCCATATTTTCCAAAAACTCAGCATCACTTGGTTTTTTAAAAGGTTCCCATAATCTGTCACTCATTTTGTTTTAATCAAAAGCAGAATGGAAGTATGAACAAGTGCTACTGAGGGTGAAGATGTGCATGGGAAGAGGGGCGTTGACAGAGCCGCCATCAGGGGGGTACGGGGGGTACTGTTGTACCGGGCCCGGGCTCACCAGGGGGCCCGGTACAACAGCTCAGCACAGACTTACCTGGGGCCCGCCGCTGGTCTCCGCTATTCTGTCTTCAGCCTGGCTGTCACCGTGACAGCCAGGCACCAGGATCCGATCGCAGGGGTGGAGCATTCATTCCCCCTGCGATCATGTGCTCTGCCTGTGACAGATCACATGATCGCAGGGGGAATGATTCCTCCACCCCTGCGATGGCACGTACTGGGCCCGATTTTTTCTGAAGGCAGCCCTGGGCGTTGACATACCTGTACCTGTCGCCATCCTTATCCTACACTCTTATCCTGAAGCGCCTGCCCAAGGATGACTCATTGTCTTCAGCCTTCACCATGGGAATTTGTTAAGATTAAAACCTTACTACATTTTTCTTTCTGGTTTTCTTTTTACTTTGCACAACAACTACTCTTTTATATTTTTAAATGATTTTCAGTTTGCACCTTTCCCTGTTACAGTTTTGTACCCCCAAGAGTGTTGCTCCCCCTAAAAGCCTTGTGCCCTAGGCTGCAGCCTGGTTAGCCTATTGGATAATCAGCCATGGGCCTAGGGGGTGACTTTGTAACTACAAATTAACTAATTTGCTCTGGGCAAATTGTAATTTTGGAATATTAAATACTGTTAGAAAGAAGACTCCTTCAATGCTGGAAACTGACACTAATATTTGAAACAACCCATATTATATAATAAACACTAATGATAAATATATCAAATAATAGTCAATATACCATATTTTATATGTTATACATTTCTTTATAAGTTTGGACAGGGCTTGCAGTTGCTGGATCTGATTATGTGGAATTATACTGAGTTGTATAAGAATTAGACCTTTCCAATGTTCCTCGTGTTAGCTGGTAGTTACACAGCTAAGCTGATTCCTCTCTCTTATTTATAAACACAAATTGTCTTATAATGACCTAAAATGGGAATACATTTCTTTCAGTATGAGACTAAAAGTCTGATTTAGAGCTGCATGTAAGTGCATTAACAAGATGTGAATGTGCCTCTTGGTGTAAAAGCGATGCACTTGCACGTATCTTGCACTTGGTGATTTCCACTTGACTGGGATAAGAGAGATGTTGTTAACATGCCTCAGAAGTTACTGTTTTGTATTCAGAAATCAGATTATTACATTTATCAGAGAGCCTGGGGAACATTTTCCTTAGGACATTGGGGATATATGTACCATATTGAGTTTCTAAGACGATTATACTATGGGATGATGCCTCAGTGTATTAAAAGATTTTCGACCACTGACATTTTTCGTTCTTGCCGATTGGTACAGAGGAGTTCACACTGTGTTAGGTCTCTTCCCAAGACATTATTTCTATGAATTCTCAATCGGAAGTGTTTCAAGTTGGGTGTATGCCCAGATTTCACTGTCGTGATGTGTAAGATCTTCTTTTAGAGTCCGGTATAGACTTGTTCCCTCACTGTCCACCAGCTGGCAGACATGAATCCTCACCAAGCACTAGTTTCTCAAAGCAGAAGGAGCTATACCTGGTGGGAAATCCTGATGCTTGTTACAGATCAAGAGTCCATGGGAATTCTTGATGTTTGTGGCAGATCAGGAGGATTTCCATAGGTCTAGCTAGATGTTGTTCTTCTTTAGTAATCCACTGCTTGAATCTAATCAAATGTGTCTACTCCATGGAGTATATTTACTAAAATGTGGGTTTGAAAAAGTGGAGATGTTGCCTATAGCAACCAATCAGATTCTAGTTATTTATTTAGTACATTCTACAAAAGGGCAACTAGAATCTGATTCGTTGCTCTAGGCAACATCTTTCCTTTTTTTAAAAAAAAATCGCAGTTTATTAAATATACCCCCATGACTCTATTGAAGAACTCTGATAGTATGCTAAAATAAAATTGGTAAATCTAACCCTCCTGCTTTTTTGTATCTATAAAATATTTCATGTCTGAAACAGGTTTTTTTTATCCTCTGTATCTCCACCATGAATCTCGCCAAAGCTTCCATACATAGAATAAATGTTAAGGGAAAGAAGAATTGTTGGTGTGTTAGAAAGTGAAGCTAGGGGCATCAAGTCTATCATTTTTTGGTCTTGTCTTAGCTTCCCTGCCTGGGAGAAAAGTCCACTAGGTCATTGTCCAATAAGTCTGTTAACATGGATTTTAGGCGTGTGGCAATCATTTATAAAAGTAGTTTAATATCTAAGTTTAACACTGAAATGGGTCTATAGCTCAAGCACTGGACTGGACCTTGCCCTCTTGGGGAATAACCATAATATGGAATTTGGGGTAGCTAAAATTCCATTTAAATCTTGCAGGAGGATAGAAGAGATTTGCTTATTGAAAGTCCTATAATATCAGATTGTGAACACATCCGGGCCTGTGGTCTTCCCAGTGGGCATTACATCAGTTGCTGCTTTAAGCTTTATAAGCGTAAAATACCTAGTTATGCTCTTATTCCATCTGCAATTGATGGGTAATTTGTAGTAGCAAGATACAAGTCTATGTGTTGGGATCTAGTCTTGTACTGGGAGGGGGACGGTGGTTATGTTAAGTTATACAATTTAATGTAACATTTATGAAGTATATTTAAGAAAATGTAATACTTTAAGCAAACATGTAAAAGTAAATCAGCACATTGCTACTGTAAGACTATGAGATGTACATTGTGCTCTACCACTTGTGGTAACCACAGCCTTACTGTGGTCTGTGGAAAATTAAATCAGCTTTTATCAAATCCATAATCAGCAAAAAATGTTGTTGTTTACATTCATTCACTGTTTTTAATTATAAATCTAGAAACCAGCTGAGATCTGCAATATAATGATCAGCTTCAGCTATCCCTTTGTTAAAAGGATAGGTTACTATTGTCGCCATCAAACTCCAGGACCCTTTAGCTATAGGTAGGTGCTCTCTTGCTCTAATGCTCACACACTAGCAGAGTGGAATACATATTTATTATAATGATCTGCATTGTCCAAGTATAGTTAAAGACCTTATGGCAGCACAAAGCCAATGGACCTAATGCAGATTTAGACGCAAATTGGGCGTAATTTAATCTAGACATTTTTATGCAAACAAAGGTGTATTTCTGCCCATATGCTTAGCCGTACACATCGCAAGCTGCGTCTTACTCCGCTTTAGCAGCATATGCACCAGTGCAAAAATGCCTATACAGAACTCCAATCTGCCCACAAACGCAACAAAGTCACACAAATAAAGGTCGGCTGTTTGCCGTAATGTAGCCGCGAGCAATCAAGGAAGTGTTGTCAGTTGGAGAGGTGAATCTGCAATCGGCCAATCAGAAGCGAGTGGGCAATAGTGTCAGTTGTCATTGTTATCAGAACACCTCTAGCAGGTGCAAAAGATACGGCTGCATTTGCGTAAATACACCTTACTGTATTCAGCCTATTTTAGACCGCCCTTTCCTTCTCTGTCTCACCTCTACAGTCATAAGGAGTCTCAAGTGTCAGATGCGCACAAGTCTGCATGCTTTCTCTTTATCAGCATGCTCAGTGCAAATTTGTGTATTTTATGCTACGCAAACCGTCTTCTACTCTGCATCAGCCCCAATATGGGTCACTGGCTTCATCAGGCTCAATCACTTTTACATACATTTCTACTGGCATTATTCACATGTTAAAAAAGCACAATGGATATTGATAGGCTAAGAATACTTCTCATTTGTCCAGGTTTTGGCGGGACTGCCGGATTCATGGACCCTAAAAGGTTCAGGGCTTAGGGAGAAGCATGTGAGCAATGGTCAGAAAGGAGGTGTGGACGGCCAGAATAGGGCGGGTCTGTGTGAATTGGGAGTGACTCAGCTTATTTTTACTTACCTGTACCAACCAACATTTGTTGGGTGATACAGGTAAGTAAAAACATTTGCAATTATAACATAGACTTTCCTGACAGATCTTATGTGAGTGAGCTCCCTTCAAGCCAAGGTGTAACACAATAGCCATATTGAGAAATGCATCAAGTACGAGGCCCACATGGACAAGGAGTTCAGTGTGATTCTGGTCCCTAAGGCTAAGGGCATGCAGACAATCTGTGTCTCCATGTTAATAGCCTAGGGACCTCTGCGCTTTTACGCTGCTTCTTCCTGCACATAGCAGGCACCATCAGTAATAAATTACTGAAACAAGCACAGCTTTGCTAATAGAACTTAGCAGCTGACTTATCAAGGTGTTTTTAAAATAAATTGAAACTATTTTTTATAGTTTTTTGTTTTTTTTTAATAGTGGAAAAAACACCCAAATCTGGGCTCTGCACACCGGCATTTCCTTCAGGAGTATAAGGATTTATACTCCTGAAGGAATAAATGAAAGTTTTGTAAAATATTATCAATTGCATAGGCTTCTACACATATGTCCTAGACAGATTCAGAATAGTGTCTAGCAATTATCTAAGGTTCTACTCTTGACATCCCAATTATCTTGAAGGAGATTAATTCCGCTATTGCATCCTCTGCAAATAAAAGGTCACCCGGGCTTTTCAGCCTTCCAATTGAATTTATAAGTAATGTACAGACTACCTGAGTTCATACTAAATTGAGCTGTCTGATGGTGCCATTTCCAAACATATGTTTTCCCATAATCATTGAAGTCTTAATCCTTTGTTCTTCCAAAACCTGGTAATACATATTGTGTCTCATATAGAGCTATATCATTGCTGACACGTCTGGTAACATTTTTATCTGCCAAATAATTACCTTTATTATGCCAGGAAAAGCTACATCCTTTAATATTAGGGGTGAATGTTTGAGAATATACAGTGCCCTCATGAGGACCGGGATTAAGGAATATTGGTGTCACTAAAGCAGATGACTGTCCACACTTTAAAGTAGAGATGGGCGGGCTCGGTTCCCTGAGAACCGAACCCACCCGAACTTTGGGTATCCGAGTACCGAGCCGAGTAGGCTCAGTACTCTCCCGCCTGCTCGGAATCCAAATAGAGGCCAAACGTCATCGTGACGTCGTCGGACCTTGGGGCTCGGTTCTCACGATACTTGAAGATAATAATTACCTGCCTCCACAGCAATCCATCGCCATTTGACAGAGGGAGAGAGCAGGGTGTAGTCACAGGCCTAATTAGAGCAGGGACAGAGAATACAATATTCTGATTCCAATTGTGCTAACAAAAATCGCTAGAGAAGAGAGGAGGATAGAGGGTTTTTGTTTTTTTTTCAATATTTGGCACTCAAAGTGCTTTTTGGGTGTCCCTTATTATTTTGCCTAAATATTTCTGGCTGTCAAAATTACTATCTGTCAGCAGTATCTACCAAATAATTTTTAGCACTCCCCAGTGCTTTTGGGGTGTCCCCCATAATTGTGCATAAATATTTCTGGCTGTCAAAATTACTATTTGTCAGCAGTATCTACTAAATAATTTTTAGCACTCCCCAGTGCTTTTGGGGTGTCCCCCAAAATTGTGCATAAATATTTCTGGCTGTCAAAATTACTATCTGTCAGCAGTATCTACCAAATAATTTTTAGCACTACAAGTGCTTTGGGCTGAGAATGGATTCAAAGCAGTCCACATATGAGCAGAATGAGCAACCAGGTTCCGTCACCAGTCCTGATGTTCGTGTTCCCAGTATGTCATCTGGGCAAGGCGATGTCAAACTACAGTGTTTCGAATTCAGTCCAAAAAACAAAAACCCAAATTTTTTTTACTGTGTTGAAGCGAAAAAGAAATGTTACTGAGCAAAAGTTAAGTGCCGATAAAAAAAAAATTGCCAACATGCCATTCTACACACGCAGTGGCAAAGAGAGAATGAGGCCTTCACCTTTGGCTATTAGTGGCAGATCCCAAAAAGTTACCGAGCCTACAATTGGTGCACAACTACTGTTACGCGTCAAAGCCGAGCTGCAAGATAACAGTAAGGCATTAGAGGAGAATGTTTGCTCTGATTCACAAATGACACCAATCCCTGTGGAGAGTCCATCCAACAGTGAAATGTCTAATTGTGAGCATTCTGCTGATGTGTGCCTTAATAGCCCGAGTGTAGCCGGTGATACCCAAATTGAGGATGCCACTTTGGAATTAGAAGAGGATGAGGGGGAGATTTGTGTAGGCGACAAGGGCGCTAATGAGGATGTTGATGAGGATGAGTTTGTTTGTGTAAGTCCTGCACCAGTGGCAGCAGTTCTGGCACGTGACAAGAAAAAGGCCATTGTCATGCCTGGGCATAAAACAAAAAAATCCACTTCTTATGTGTGGAATTATTTCTACCCAAATCCAGACAACAATTGTATAGCCATTTGTGGTGTATGTCAAGCCACAGTCAGTCGAGGGAGGCACCTTAACCATCTTGAAACCTCGTCTATGTTACGCCATTTAACGAGAGTTCATGGTAAAGTGTTGGGAAAAGCTGAAAGTTCTTCCCAAAAAATTACAAGCACTCCATCATCAGCTAAGACCCTCCACTCACCGACATCCCGACGGCTACAAAATACACCCACCACACCATCCTCATCAATATCCTCAGTAGCGCTCGGAGTTAACCCGGCATCCCACTTATTAAGGTTGGATGACTCCTGCACTTTTATTGATTCCTCTGAAGAAAGCGTTAGTCCCACTGCTGCTGCTGCTGTTGTTTCTGCTGCTGGGGGTGAATTGTCAGCCCAGAGGCAGGTCAAGAAAATAAGCAGTCCTACATTTCAGCAATTAACTGTGAAACAATCATTTGCTAGGGGAAGCAAATATGACAGCAGTCACCCAGTCGCCAAGCGAATCACGGACGCCATGGCTGCAATGTTAGTGTTAGATCTGCGTCCAATCTCCACAATAAACGCAGCTGGTTTTTCACAGTTAATTGAGGTTTTGTGTCTGCGTTACAGAATTCCATCGTGATACCATTTCTCCCGTAAAGCAATTCCACAACTATACCAAAAAGTGTGTAAAAATGTAGAGATTGCGCTGAAAAATGCCATTCTGCCCACTGTCCACTTAACCACAGATATGTGGACAAGTAGAAGTGGCCAAACCAAAGACTATATGACTGTGACAGCCCACTGGGTTGGTCATTCACCTTCACCAGCAGGAACAGCAGCAGCATTTACACCACTACGTAACATTTGTCACAGGCAGGCCACTCTTTGTATCACCGGCTTCACTAACAGGCATACAGCTGACAATTTGTTACGCAAACTGAGAGATGTGATTGATACATGGCTTATACCACTTGGACTCTCCCCAGGGTATGTTATTTCTGATAACGCCAACAATATAGTGCGAGCATTACAGCTGGGTGATTCCCATCACATTCCCTGTTTTACTCACACCATCAACTTGGTGGTGCAGAGCTTCCTACGAAATAACCGTGAGGTGCAGGAGATGCTTTTGGTGGCCCGTAAAATCTCAGGCCATTTCAGGCATTCAGCCACAGCATGTAGGAGATTACAGCAGCTCCAAGAGCAGTTTAACTTGCCCTGCCACCAACTTAAGCAAGAGGTGGTAACTAGGTGGAATTCCACCCTGTACATGCTTCAGAGGATGGAGGAACAGCGCATAGCCATCCAAGCATATTGCACAAGCCATGACATTGGGAAAGGAGGGGGGATGTATTTCACTCTTGCACAGTGGGGAATCCTTTCAGTGCTGTGCAAGGTGCTGAAACCATTTGAAGTTGTGACGTGTGAGGTGAGTACAGACTCTGCTAGTTTGAGCCAAGTCATTCCTTTAATTAGACTATTGGAAAAGCAGCTTGAGAAAATGAAGGAGGATCTGAAAGCAAGCAATTCAGCAAAGTATGTTGGCCTTGTCGATCAAGTACTTCATTCCCTTCACAATGGTCCTCGAGTTATTAAGATCTTGAACTCGGATCAGTACGTTTTGGCCACTGTGCTTGATCCAAGGTTTAAGACCTACATTTAATCTTTACTTGTAAATGAGCGAGATGTGAACTTTTGCAAGGAGCTATTGCTCAGCAAGTTGGCCGCTGAACTGGGCCTCGGCTTGACGACGTGTCCTCCTTCACTTTCTCAAGCTGCTGCTGCTCGTAAAAAATGTAATTTCCCAAAAAGAAGCAGGGAAGACGCAGGGGGCAGACCAGAACAATTTAACATCTGGGCTGGTTTGAAGGATTTTTCAAAAAAATGTGTCACTTTGCCCATAACTCCATCCAATACGAGTATAAACATGCAAAGGATGGTGGAGGATTACTTTCAAGAGGTAGTTAATATGGAACTGTCAGACAGTCCCTTTCCTTACTGGGAAGAAAAGCAGGCCATTTGGAAACCGATGTACAAACTTGCTTTGCAATACTTAAGCTGCCCACCCTCCAGTGTGTACTCTGAACGAGTGTTCAGCACAACAGGGAACTTAGTCAGTGATCGCCGTAGAAGGTTACTTCCCAAAAATGTGGAGAAAATGATGTTTATAAAAATGAACTACATCTTCCACAAGGAAGGCCTTCACCATCCAAGACATCCAAGCACTGACTGTTCTCTAATGGCGTATTCAAGCGGCGATGAATTGATAGTCTGTGATGATGACGTACACACTGATGAGGGTGAGGATGAAGCTGAAGATGATGACAATAACATCTTTTTAAAACTTTCTATGTAAGTGTAGGGTGCAATCTACCCCCAAAGAGGAAAGGGACTTGTGGCTTTTCCATATCACGTACCGTCTTGAAAGGCTGCTGTTTGGGCAATTTCTCCTTAAGTGTAGGGTGTCATAGACAGAGTGACCCCAAACTGGCTTTGTCCATTTCTCTTAATATTGTACAGTCTATAACGGCTGAATTTTTTTATATTTTCGACAAGTGGAGGGGGGCCTAGAGAGCCAGAAACCAAACTGGCTTTGTCCATTTCAATTAATATTGTACAGTCTATAACGGCTGAATTGTTTTGTATTTTCGACAAGTGGAGGGGGCCTAGAGAGCCAGAAACCAAACTGGCTTTGTCCATTTCAATTAATATTGTACAGTCTATAACGGCTGAATTGTTTTGTATTTTCGACAAGTGGAGGGGTGCCTATAGAGTCAGAAACCAAACTGGCTTTGTCCATTTCAATTAATATTGTACAGTCTAAAACGGCTGAATTTTTTTGTATTTTCGACAAGTGGAGGGGGGCCTATAGAGCCAGAAACCAAACTGGCTTTGTCCATTTCAATTAATATTGTACAGTCTATAACGGCTGAATTTTTTGTTTTTTTAAACAAGTGGAGGGGGCCTATAGAGACAGAAAGCAAACTGCCTTTTTCCATTTCTTTACATATTTAACTATAAGTGTAGGGTGTAATATACATCCAAAGACGATGGCTGCATTGCCAATATGCATAGATGGAGCGGAAGACAATCTGTTTTGTGTGTAGAATAAATGAAGGCCTACCTACTAGGAATTAAACTGTTTTTTTTGATAATTTATTAGCTTTATAATTAGATTACTTATCTATGAAACAGGTGGAGCACTAAATTGGGTTATTTTAGGCCCAAAAACATTGATTTTCCAACAAAATAGCAAAACAAAACCAAACAAAACCAAAACCAAAACACGCAATGGCGGTTTTGCAAAATCAAAACCAAAACACGACGGTAATCCAGATCCAAAACCGAATACAAAACCAAAACACGGGGGTCAGTGACCATCTCTACTTTAAAGCTACTCTAAGGCCCTTTGGATTTTCGTCAATGGAGAGACATGCTATATAAAAATCCTACCACTGGAGTATGTGCTAATGGGAGGATACCAGACCCCTTTCCACTGGCTAGGAATCCCCTTTATTATACGTAATAGCTAAAGAACCTTTGGCAGCACATGTAAGATTAGAACATCTGTATAAATTGTTTGCAGATGTCAAACTTTGAAGAAAAAATAGGGCTTAGGCTGACGGTATGATATTATTCCTGGGGGACCCTGCTGCATACTTACAAAGTAGTAAAAGGCTACATTCTTATATCTTCACTGAACTGGGACAGTATATGAGACAATCCTGTGTCTTTCCTTATAGTTTTGGTCTACCTTCTGCATTAATGAAACATCTACTACTTCAACAGATACATACATTCACCTATTTGAGGATCCAGATTACTCAGGAACCTTTCTCCTTTTATTTTGAAACTATATATGCACTATTTTCCCTCATTTGTAGGAAAATACATATGTGGTCCTGGTTTCACCTTATGGTACCTGGCCAAATGAATTTGGAAGAAAGCATTCTGCTTATTTACTGGTATTGTACTGTGCACATTTTGCTCATTTGTAAACGTTTGTCTACAATATATGGTTTGTTCCCCCCCCCTTTATACCCCTGCTGCTTGTTACCATTTTCTTTCCCTCCTTTATGTTCTGTACCCTTAAGGCCTGAAACATTAAGGAGCGCAAAGCAAAAGAAAAGTGTAACTTTGCACCTTGGCAAAACCATGGGGCATTGAAGGGGGAGGTAGATATAAAATGTGGGGACAGATTTATAGTTGGGGTAGGGCATGTCCGAGATCAACATTAAATTTCAGTGTAAAAATAAAACTATCAAGTATTTGTGTGCTACATGAAAAAACAGCCAGTATGTAACTTATGTGTAAAATAATAAACTAATATGCACCCTTTGCATTGTACCATGGCTTGTCCAGGATCAACTTTACTCTTTTTTTTGCCTTGCTCTCCTTAATTACTCAGGCCCTAAATGTTTACAAATGTTTCTCAATAAAAATTATTGATGATTTTGCTCCCTAAAATATTATAAGATTTCAATTATCAATGAATTTGTCTCGAGTTCTTTAGAAAATGACATCTCTCATCACACAGAATCTGGTATATGAGCTACTTAAAGGTAACAAGGGACTTTCCAAAAACCCTCATACAGCAGGGGGTAAATGTATGAACCATCGGTTTCTGCTAGTCGCCGGAAATCGGCGACTTTGCAGGGGAAATTTAAAGCGGCAATGACTTTTAAAATCGACTTGCAGAAACCAATAGTTCATACATTTACATCCAGGACTCCAAAGTTTGAGATCGGATTAATTCCTGGCTGATTGAAAATACCATGATGGTTTTATATACTGTCTATATGTAACTTTTGGGTTCTTGGCGATTTCTAAGACCATCATACTGTCTGATGTTCAGATGCATTTGCTATGACATCCATTTTTGGGAAGATGGCGTCTGTGTTCAGTGTTCTCCAGTGGTAAACAAACATTCTCACTGTAGATTAGGGGACTTCAGCTTTTTAGGAAATGGCCTTATAAACCTTCCCAGACTGATGAGTAGTAACAGACCTGAATGCTCCAGTCTAAACTACCAAAGGTTCTTTTATGTAGAGGTGACAGCAACTGATGATCAAATATTAAAACACACTTGATTAGCAGCACCTGGCTCAAATGACCTTCTTTATTGATTTGGAAGCAGTAAGGGCAGGGCCAGTACAAGCACCATGTTTGCCCTAAGCACCCCCTCCTCCTTGGGTGCCGCCACTCAGGCACTGCTTTTACCCTGCTGTGGCTTCTTCTTCTCCTCCGCCAGACTGGTAGTGTGCGCTGGGCTGTGACCTCATAGCCCAGCATCATACTCCCAGCGTATCACTGACATGTAGTGATAGGCTGCAGCAGGCAGCTTCACAGGTAACATGCTGCCAGCTCCTCTGTGTCAGCGGCGTACTTATTTTTTCATACATGGTTTCTCCATGTTGGCTTAAGTTTTGATGAAAAAAATAAAATCTGTTATGGGTTGTTAGTCACACAAGAAATAGGACTACATGATAACAATATATTTGAAAATTAGAGTAATTGCTTTATAAATAATAATCAGAAATGGGGTGCAGTGTGGTAAGGCAGACGATGAAGAGTTAGAATAGAGGTTATAATATTGGGGGAAGTTGATGGATATATAGAATGTGCTGCAGGGCTATGGGGTAGGGGACAGATAAATAATACATATGAAACAGGAATGGGAGCAGATTTTTGATCTCAGATGAATCTAGTCCCCTATATCTGTCTACTTCTGAGATAGTAAGATTGTAATGTTTCTGCTTTCCTTTCACAGTTGTTGGTAGCTGATGTCTCCTGGGTCTTCAAGCACTGACAATGGCTTTAAAGTATCGCTGATTGTGTTATCCCAGGATTTCTTTGAGATGTGATGTTACTGTGTCTGCTGTAACTTTCTGTAGCTTGGCAATAACAAAATATCTGCTACAGTAATCCACTACATATAGGAAAGTCTCCTCATTCTACGTGAACGGGTCTGATCCTAGAACTTACCATGACTGTTCTGGGATTTCTCAAGGCATCAATGGCTCTTTGATGCTTCTGTTTTGATTTTAAATGTTGTCAATTTGCTATAAACATCTCAATGTCCTCATTTATGTCTGGCCAGAAGACTGCATTATGCTGTTCCCTAATGATTATGATACATTTTTACCAATATATCACTGCATAGGCACTCAGGAATCACAAACCTGAAAGGCTGAAATGCATAATTATGTGCCCACTTGTCCCTGACAACAATATTCCACTTTATTTCCTTTACAGGCTATACTCATAGCTTGTTTCTTTTTCTAGTTGTTACCTATTCTATGGCTTTGTATTTGGCACTAGTCACTGGAAGGTGGGATATAATTGCATGTACTTCCAGAACTGATTCCTCCTGTACATCCTTTCTGGGAGAATGCCCTGGACAATGTGACTGCCATGTGGATGTCTTTGCCTTGTTTGTGTTGCACTGAGAAGTCATATTTGTGTCATTTCTACATCACCCTTTGCAGGCTTGGGTAGGGGTTTTGAAGTTTGCACTTTGCGTGTGGCCTGTTTTGTCCACTGTTTTGCACCTATAAATGTAATTATGTAATTTCCCCTTCCCTTCAAATTGTGCAGAATTAATATGTGTTGGTGTCATGGATGTGACATACAGGCTGCCGTCTTTCCTTCCAGAGTGATCTCTGCCCCTGCCTTGTTTCTGGTGCATCCACTTGAATCATATCATTTTTTTTTATATCAAAGTAACTTAAAATTGGTCTTGTTTTCTTGATTATAAGTTCTTTGACAGTTTCAAAAGCCTTCTGCGTGTTAAAATCCCATTTCCATTATGTGTCCTTTTAGAGTAAGGTACACAGTGACTAATCCCTTACACAACTTAGCCAAATAGCTGAACATACTTAGCAGAGTTTAGAGTTCTTTCTGGTTTGTTGGTGCGGCATCTCCATAATTGATTTTATTTTCTTTCTCCGTAGTTTACTCACTTCTGCACATAATAAGAAAATGTCTGTTTTCAGCATTTGTGGGATGTTTGTTTTAGAGCAACTTTGTAATGTTTTGACCCACAATTTTTGGAGTATGTGTTGTCAGTATTGTGTGCTTTGCAAGTCATCTAACCTCTGCTTACTTTGTGCGTCCCACAACAACATGTATTTCTTGTGCTACACCGTCCAATACTCTTCTAGTTTTTCCTGCCTTGTACTTAATCCCATTAATATAGAATTTTTAATCGTATTGTCTTATACCTCTCAATGTTGGGTTCTCCAGCAGTGGGATGGGGGCGTGGCCACGGCATGCTTTTGTATCGCTAGGCTGCCCCTTCTGCCCAAATAAGGTGTAACAACCCATACTTTTCTGTCTAATGTACAGCTGCACTGCTGGTGGAGGTGAGGGGAGATCACACCCCCTCTGGATCCACCCTTGTCTAGTGTGAGACACAACTCCTAACAGTGCTGGAAGTCAGGACAAAAGTCCTGACTGTTGACATAGTGGGATAATCGCATCAAATAGGTACAGTCCCACCTAACTTGGGACAGCTGGGAGGTATGACTTGGTGGCCCCAACAAAATTGTGCTATAAGTCTCCTAAATTACTTTCCTGGCTGTACTAGAAAGATTTCTGAGGATTGTAATAATAGTTCAAATTATCTATTAATATGTCTAGTTTCTCTTTGTCTGTTCTATGCCACTATATATGTACTACGCCAAACCAAGGTTACTTATACTCTGGTGTTTTGCAATGCGGGTTTGGTCTTTTAGTTCCAAAAAATATATGTAAAAAATAAATAAATTATAATTTCCCAGTTTTCTAATTTAGAAAACTGCTTTATTTAAAAAAAGCATTTTTTCTATGAATATCTTCTGGCAGTAGTGTAAGGAGGCTTGTGTCGGTATACTTACCTCATGATCCTTGTTATATTGTCTTCCCAATGCTATACACAGGGAAGCTTCCCTCAGAGAAGTGCGGTTAATGTCTTCACTAGTGATATCATGCCATAGCCTTTGATAGATAGGAAGAAGCTCTATCTCTGGTGTAATCACCCATGTCACTTTTCATAAATAGACCCAAAAGAGAGGGATTAAAAAGGAAAATTACAGGGTTCAAAAGAGAGAAAAATTTATAAGAGACTGAGAGAAAGTGTTAGTATTGCAAATAATTTTAAATGGTAGATTTATGAAGGCGAGGAAGGTTGAGGAAATTCAACTAATTATATGGGGAAGCTATAAGTGATAAAGCTAAATAAAAAAGTTGGTTTAAGTCAGAGCAAGTATTGTAGTAGAGAGAGAGGAAAATAAAGATGAGAGAGGAGATTAGAATACCGAGTTCGACGACAGTAAGCTACCAGGCCTATAGGAAAGACTTCTGCTATAACGGTGAAAGTGTCCAAAGGTTACCTAACTATTACCCATCAGGAGCAAATCTACCCAGAAAAGAAGGACAATATACAACATCTTCATTCTGGAGCTTTCAGGAACAATTATATGGTACCACTGAATGTCCCGGCCCAGTGAATTCCATTGAAAACTTATCATCCATAGACATTCAGACTGCATTTAATAAAATGAGACTAAGAAACGCCTGTTACAAATAAACATTAAGGGTTATTAACCCTTTTTCAGCAGTATTCAACTGAACTTATTCTTCCAATAATGCTATTGTGAAGTATTAAAACATTGTACTTGCCCATTTACTATATAAGTATACATAGATGGATATACATTAATTGTTTTCATTTTGTGGTTTTACTACTGTAGTAAAGCTGTCTTGTTCCTCTATGCAGACAGGACGGCATGTTGCCCCGGTAACTCAAGATGAAGCTGTGGTCAGTCCCTGCAGTGAGTATGAGCTGGGAGGTGAAACAGGAAGGAAGGGGAAAGCAGACAGAGGTGTTGCCAGACTGAGGTATGTGTGGTGTCAACAAGGGAAGGAGAGAGATCTGAAAGTAGAATATGCTGGAAAGACAGAGTGCACCAGCTGTCACAGAGTCCGCAGAACTATAAAAGAAGCTGCTGGGTGTAATGTAGCATCGGAGAGTCTTGTAGCAGGATTCCGGCAGAGAACCAGCTTTAACCAACGTTAACTAGTTAATTTCACAACCTATTTAATATTGCCAGGACTGTGATTATTGTGTTAAATCATTGTTGATTTACATTGTTCACACTGTGTGTAAGTGAGTTGTGGGAGAGCTTTGGCGCCAGTGAATGCATGAGTGGTGGCCATCTTGTTTGTTCGTTATTACTAATCACCATACTTTTGCCTTACCCATTATCCCATACAGAATCTCCCCCATATTTAAATCTACCTTACCCCTTTACTTTCCCCAAAATAAACACCCAGTTGATTGTTTGTAACCACAGTGTGTGGTCCATTATTATTCAGAGGATAAGTGTGGTCAGGTACAAGAGGCTTCCCGAGTCAACCCCTGGTGGATTCAGTCACAGTCGGCATTCCACCATGCTGTGTAGAAGGCTGGGTGGAGGCACTGAAGAGAGAGAGTAAGAGACAACATTTCACCGCCCCTTTCAGAGTGCTAGGGAAAGGGGTGCATTATCTGAAAGTCCAAAAAGTTATAAAAATCCATCCTAACTCATTCATAATTTTGGCTAATCTAGAATTTAGGGTCCTAGGGCCTGATTCATTAAGGATCCTAACTTAATAAACTTCTTATTTCAGTCTCCTGGACAAAACCATGTTACAATGCAAGGGGTGCAAATTAGCATTCTGTTTTGCACATAAGTTAATACTGACTGCTTTTTCATGTAGCACACAAATACTTGATAGCTTATTTGTACACTGAAATTTAAAGTTGATATTTGTGATACATGAAAAAACAGTCAGTATTTAACTTATGTGCAAAACAGAAAACTCGTTTGCACCCCTTGCATTGTAAGATGCTTTTGTCCAGGAGACTGAAATAACAAGTTTCTTAAGTTAAGATCCTTAATGAATCAGGCCCCTATTTATTATTATTTCCCCAATTGTGATGATTAGTATGATTTTTTGTATTAAACAAAATAAAAATAACCTGCATTTATAAAAAAATTTTTTGCAGAGGCAGCTGTGTGTTGCTCAGCTGAATGAACGATGCTGGCCCAGAGCACTAATAGTTAACTTACTGCTTTGCAGTCTCCATCGTTCTGTGCATGCGTATGCCAGCTTGCCAAATTGAGGGTTTCAATTCCATTTTTGCAGAAAAAAATTAAATTAAATAAAGTGTTACAAAACACAGACACGTAACCAACATTATATATAATATATATTGTTTATTTTGATTTTTTTACTACATTTCTAAACCATATATAATTTATTTTAATAATGAATGTTATTTAAACATTACTGCATTACAAAAATGTATTAATGCTTTTGTTCTGTTAGCGCCGTCCTGGCATTAATGGTAAACCTTTTGTTCTACAAAGATAATGAGCCTTATCATACTTTTCTGACGCCATTTGGACTATTTCACCCTTTCATAAATGCCCTAAATAAGACCCAGGTGGTCTTAACCAGAGGTACAGATATCACATCCCACCCCCCCAAACTGCAGGCCTCAGTCTCATTGCATGTTACTAGTGGGGGTACATAAGAGAGATTGTGGAGGGATAAAGACAGAAAGGGCTGATAAACTCAGCAGATGATTTGATCAGGAAAGAAACAGCAGTATTAGAGAGAGAGAGAGAGAGAGAGAGAGAGAGAGAGAGAGAGAGAGAGAGAGAGAGAGAGAGAGAGAGAGAGAGAGAGAATTTAGAGTGAGGAAAATTCTGTCATCTTTCCAGTCGCTGTATCAAAATAATGCTGAATTTATTGAGGCTGATGATTTAGTCTTTCCTCCCTCCCCACTCCAACCCACACACACACACACACACACACACACACACACACACACACACACACACACACACACTCTGATTCTTGCTCTCCTTCTCTTTCCATCTCTAACAGCCTCCTCTCTTGCTCCCTCCATCAATCTACCTCTTTCTCACACATCATTTCTCCCCAGTAAAACATCATTCCCTAGGGAGTCTCTGATTAATGTTTTGGTATATTTTTAGCTGGGATATACTATATGGGAAAAGGTTAAGAACACAGTGATGAAGGGAATAAAGGAAGGAGAGGAGGGGGAGTGCAGAGGAATGAAATACAAAGAATGAGTGAATGGTGAAGGAGGATGCTTAGTCAGTCATTGGCAGTGTACTACTGCTCCCTCATCCTGGTCTCCCCCCTCCCGCCCCTAATTTCACATTCCCACACTTTTCCTTAACCACGGTCTTAGTTATTCTGTATTTAATTAAATAGATTGCTAATTCATCCTAGCCACAAAGACCTCCCATGGGATGGGAAAAGATGATGCTGTGGATTGAAGGACAGAGAGCAGAAATAGTAGGATGAGATGTTCTAAAGAGAAATGAAAGAGGTGGAGTTTTAGTACATTCAGGGAAATGTAGGGAGTGTGTGAGATGCCATGTCACTGTGTTGGGGTGTTGTCTAAAAGCGTATGGTGTCTGTACATATCTATAACCCGCACACCACAAGCTGCACACTATGCACATAACTGCTTCTAATTAACCACACACAAACACATTATAGTTACCATCCCCATACTGATTTGGATTAGTTTTAGGTGCATTTAAGGGGCAAACTATATATAATGCACAAATTCATGGACAAAGCATAAACTTTAAAGTTGGATACTTCTCACATGTATTCAGAATGGAGGTTATTTAGAGAGCTCAAAATATCCACTGCGCAGTGCAAAAACCCTAGAATATTGGGCCCCATGTATATGTAAGCGCACCTAGGAGGAAATATATCAAAGTGTGCTTTGTGACAATCGACAGTTTTGGGAAATATTTTTGGAGGTGTTGAAAACCACAGATGTATGAAAAGGAACACCGCTGGAAAATCATCTTCTTTCAAAAGCGTCACATTACAAATCGCCACCTGACTTTTAACCATGATCAGAATACAAAGTGGGAAATGTATCTAGCAGCAGTTTTACAAACTACCGCAAAACCACCAGAAAAAATACCAGAAAAGTAGAGGTGGTTCTGATAGGCAACATTGCTCAAACTGCATGCTGTGTGACTTATCTTTCATAATATAAGAGGAGGTACCATTATCTTAGGAATTATGAGTTGAGCATTATTTATTGATTGAAGGGGCAAAATAATTTTATAATGAACCAATGAGGGCAAAATTATTTTCTAATGAAATTAAGAGGGCAATATTATATTATAATGAATTAAATGTGAAATATTATTTTACAATATTAGTTTATAATGAAATAAAGGTGCAATATTATTTAACTGCTAATTGGGGCAATAATGAAATATGACATACAGAATCACTTATTTTTCATGATGAAGCACCAATAATACTGCACATTTGTGACACTACAATCATGCACATCATGAAATAATAAGTATTGCGCCATCATTATTAATTATTGCCCCCATAAGCAGTCAAATAATATTACCCCCTTAATTTTGCCAATTTTAGTTTAACCCTCCAAACTGCTGGATAATACATCTGGTCGTTTGGAGGTGCTTCATTTCTCCCCTAGTCTTCTGCCTAGATGCATGGGGATAGAGTGCAAGATGGCAGCATATGCAGAGGAGCAGTTGTTTGCAATGGCAGAAAACATACTTACCCACTCTCCCGAAATGGCTGGGAGACTCCCAAATTCTGGGTAAGTCTCCTGGACTCCCGGGAGAGCAGGCCATTCTCCCCTATCCTACTCTCTTCTTATTAAAGTGGGCAGGATGGGAACCTCCTTGACGCGATTTGCTGTGAATCGTCTCATTTTGGTCTTACCTCCCCATGCCAAAATTACGCTTTTCATTGCGTTGCAGGGCCAAAATGACACGAATCATCACGCCCCACCCCATACTGTCCTCACACTTCTCCCGGAGGGGATGAGTAAAAAGTTGGCAAGTATGACAGAAAGGAGGAGGTGGGTACAGAGTTGACACTGGTGTGTCTTGATATGTGGAATAGGGCATTTACAAGATTTACCTTTCTGAGAATTTAATGAAAAAAGAGTGGAGGGGTGGAGAGTGCGGATTTTTAGGGAAATTTCTCGCTGTGGGGAACAGTCTTTTACTCTACATAAAAGGACTTCAATTTTATACAACTCAGATCTGGTCTATACTTTTATTAAGACTTAGTGCTTCCATGCTGGACCTTGGAGGGAGAACAATTCTAGGCACACTCTGAAGTATGTAAAAAAAATAAAAAAATAAAAAATAATAATAATTCACACACAGAAAATTTCTACCTGTTATTAAGACAGTTTTATGAATACTTTAATATATAAATGAGGCTAAACAGAGCAGTACAGAATTTAGGAGAAGAACTGAAAATGTTTACTTTATCGAATGGGATGTTACTAAAAATGTATGTGATTGTATTTACACTTTTGCACAGAGCACCTCTGAAGATTTTTCCCCATCATTGAACACTTAGTTGAACTTCTAGGTTGCAAAGACACCTTCCAAGGGTGGAGAGTAAGTGTCCCTGTTGTAGTACTGGGTAAATCAATTTACAATGTGCACTAGGTGAGTTTTGTAGTTGTCCTCCCATGAATATATCATTTGTGCTCATATGAACCTAAAGTACATGTCTAAAGCATATGCTTGTGCAGGATTTTGTGTGCCCATTTTGTGGGCACATTATGAAGCTCTTGCTGAGTTGGGCAGACACTGGAGGGGCGTGCAAATGCAGACCGAGTACCGTCAGTTTGTGCTTGTGTAATTGTGAACTGAGGCAGACCCACATGCATATATGCCTGTTAGTAGCTATATCAATTGTAGGTGTGAATACATTTTTCACTATCAAAACAAGTGTTAACAAACTTTGCTTGTGCTTATGACCTGGATGGGTGTATTTGGGTGTATGTATGCCTGATGTAAGACTGGCTCATGCTACTGGAGCAGAGCTGGAGACATCCTGAGATGCCTATACCTCAGCATATGTGTATAAAAACACTATTTTTATGTGCAATTTTTATTTAGCTTATTTTTGGAATGCATATGCGTCAAACTCACCTTCAGCTCCTATGCATTTATATACTAAATATTTATTTATATAGAACCTTTTATAAAGGTGTATATAAGGGGGAATGTGTATATATAGTCTGCTTCTCACTTCCCCTCCCCACTGTCCGCTCTCTCTCATCCCTCTCTTACACATCTCTATAATTTGTGTCCAATTTCTGTCCCTCAGAGTGAAACCAAAAACCGTACAGGAAATGTTCCCACACACATAAACTCACATAAACTCTCGCACGCACACACACACACACACACACACACACACACACGCACACACACGCACACACACGCACACACATGACAGTGCTCAAGGCACCACATGTCCTTACAAACAGTAATAAGGAGACACCCAGACAGTACAGAACACAGCACACACAGGGATCATTCCTGCAGACACAGGAATAAACAGAGGAACAGACATAGATAAATACTCTTCTTTAATTAAACAATCACATTTTCAGAATCCTTTCATAAATCAAAGAAGAACGGTTGAAAAAATATCCATCTATCACCTGCACCCATTACTACACTGGTGAACACATTTATTTATTTTTTACCCCATATTGTAGTAAAAGCAAATGTATATGCATTACACATAACACTTTCAGCTGCTATGTTGAACAATTTTTTTATCAAACGTTCATACAGTAAATTAAGATATCGAGCCTCGCTTATCAAGGATAAAACGTCCAAGGTGCAAAACAAAATATTCTTTGGTGGTGCCATGCTCTTAAATTTGCTCAAGTGCACCTAGATTTCCCTCTATGATCATGCATTTGCGGAACAAGGTGGCGGTGTTTGCAGAGGAGCGGAACTGTGCACCAGCAGATAGGAGGACTTGGCTGGAGTCATGCCGCTCCTTTTGCGGAGTAGTGCAAGAACTACAAGATTATTAAAATGAGATAGAAAGCTGGAGAGGGCACATTTCATGGGGCATACCTTGCTACCCGAAAGAAGGCAGAGTTATTTCCACTTCACAAAAAGACCTGATTTCTATACCATCTCTGAACTGGCGGAGATCAGGTTTCTTCATATACTTTTTGTCCTTCCAGTTACACTTTGTAACTTCTAGGCACACAATGTTCAATGTAAATGAAATCTTTGAATACACAAAGATGCCACATAAAATAAAGACAGTCCCAATGTCCCATCATTAATTTAAATGAGGCTAAACTAAACAATATTTTTGGAGAAAATTGGAAACAATTATTTACTGAAAGTGGTGCTTGTAAGTGGTGGGAGGATGGACTCGATGGGACATTGACATTTTTGCCCAGAGTGCATATTCAGATTGTTCCACCTCTCTGCACACCTAACTGCACAGTAGAAATGGTAGGAAAAGCAAGACATTATCTACTGTGCAGTCAATGTGCATGAAAATTGAGGTCCACTATTATCAATCCTGGAAAGTGATTTGTTTGCGGTAATGAAGTTGATCTATACAGTGAAGTCTTCTACATTTAAATCTGCTTTCTCGGTACAATACAAGGCTCAGGGCCAGAGCAAGCCTTGGGGGCACCCTAGACAATGCCCCCGCCACTCTGACATGGCACCATCACCCTTAGGCATTGTGCACCTACCTCACTGCTTACCTTAGCATGCAGGAGGTATGGGCGCATACTCTGCTCCTCAGAATGGGAGTGTGGGTCTTGAGAGGTATTTCCTTCACATCAGCGGCTGGCGCTTCCAATGGGGGCACCGGGGGGCATTAAAAACACTGGATGAGTGACATCATGTCACTCAGTGTTTTAGGCGCCTCATAACTATTGGCACCCTAGGCCACCATCTAGGTTCATCTAATGGTCGCACCAACCCTAGATGGGGATACAAGCTGGTGTATGGTGGGAGTGAGCTGATGAACAGTAGAGACACTGGTTAGTGTATAATGAGAAACTCCGTCTGGTGTGCAATGGGGACACAGGCTGTTATGTGATAGAAGGAGAAGCTGCTGTGTCATATGGACACAGACTGGTGTGTGATGGGGACACAGACTGGTGTGTGATGGGGACACAGACTGGTGTGTGATGGGGCACATACTGGCGTGTGATGGGGACACAGACTGGTGTGCGATGAAGCACAGACTGGTGTGTGATGGGAACACAGACTGGTGTTTGATGGGGACAGAGACTGGTGTGTGATGAGGCACAGACTGGTGTGTGATGGGGACACAGACTGGTGTGTGATGGGGACACAGGCTGGTGTGTGATGGGGTACAGGCTGGCGTGTGATGGGGTACAGGCTGGCGTGCGATGAAGCACAGACTGGTGTGTGATGGGGACACAGACTGGTGTGTGATGGGGACACAGACTGGTGTGTGATGGGGACACAGGCTGGTGTGTGATGGGGTACAGGCTGGCGTGTGATGGGGTACAGACTGGTGTGTGATGGGGACACAGACTGGTGTGCGATGAAGCACAGACTGGTGTGTGATGGGGACACAGACTGGTGTGTGATGAGACACAGGCTGGTGTGTGATGGGGACACAGGCTGGTGTGTGATGGGGTACAGGCTGGCGTGTGATGGGGTACAGGCTGGCTTGTGATGGGGACACAGACTGGTGTGTGATGGGGACACAGACTGGTGTGTGATGAGGCACAGACTGGTGTGTGATGGGGACACAGACTGGTGTGTGATGGGGACACAGACTGGTGTGCGATGGGGACACAGACTGGTGTGTCATGGTGACACAGACTGGTGTGTGATGAGGCACAGAGTGGTGTGTGATGAGGCACAGACTGGTGTGTGATGGTGACACAAACTGGTGTGTGATGGGGACACAGACTGGTGTGTGATGGGGACACAGATTAGTGTGTGATGGGGACACAGACTGGTGTGTGATGGGGTACAGGCCGCTATCTGATGGGTGTGTAGGTTGGTTTATTACCAGGGTGCAGGCCGGTACTATTACCTATGGTGCAAAGAAGCATATTGGGCATATGCTGGGTTAGGGTGTTGTAACAGTAATTTGATGCTTATTGTATTATTTGCCCAGGCCTGATGTAAAGTAATGATTTATTTTCTATGGGGATGAGGAAGGGAGCATTGTTGTTTTATAGAGAGGAATGGACTAAAAGTGACTTTTGTAGTGCACAATATGGTAGAAGGCTACTGGAAATATATTTCATGTTGTACTTGCAGGAGGGACTTCTATTTATAGGTATGAAGGGATTTATTTTCCAAGAGGTGGGATGTGACGTATTTTCTAGTTATGCCCCCTGGCAGCGGAAAATGAATGGGCAAAATGCCCTACATTCATAGAAACTGCAATAGAAGATTTAAATGCTATGCAGGGGGTGAAGAGAGCAAGGTCCCGGACAAGTATAGACTTAGAAGACAGGGATTCGCAGACAGAACTGGAGAAGATATGGATAAACCCTGTAGTAGTGAAATTAAAGAAGAGCTGAAATTATTTAATATGGATATGCTACTCAGGGACATATATACATGTATGGGGAAGCATCAACCTTCACTACAGTTCAGAAATTCCTCTTTGAAGATCGTATTAAGGTTTTCCCGTGCACCAGGTAATTAAAGATTGAATTCATAAAGAATGGTATCAAATGGAAAAGTCTACCAGAAAGGATTAGAATTCATGTATCTCTATCTCCTCATCTCACTTATACCTCAGATATGTAAGAAGTTATAAGACTGGCAAACATTACAGCAAACAAGGTGGTACCACCAAATCCAAACAACCCTTTCAGGCTAAAAGAGGAGAGATCAGGTCAAAAGACCTTGTAATGCCTATGGTCTGGCTAACAGTCCCCACTGACACATGTGGGTGGCAGGATCACAGAGTAGGCGGAAAAATGAACACATAAATTAGTCATGAGAGCGAAGAGATATCATGTGACAATTTAATAATAAAAAACAGCAATTTACTAGTAAGGTGAGATTAAACCGAATTTATATATGGAGCACAAAACTAATTTTACGTTAATCTGTAACACAAGACTTTAATGTATTTATCATGCTTTACCCAACAAGTACAGATGTATAATGTACATATATTCACCTACAGTATATTCCACTCCTATAAAAAATGGTGTTGCTGATTTAGAGTTAGGAGCAAATCCAGCTAAGAACACATTTTATGCTGCCGAAGGGGGAGTGGGGATATAAAATGCTCAATCTGATTTGGAGTTGTGAGAGGTGCAGTTAATAAGTACAGAGCTGGCCATTATGTATGTGCAACATGCAAAGGCAGGCAGTATTTGCCATGCAAGAAAATAATGTTTGAATTTCCACCCCTTGCAGTGCAACAAGGTTTATTTGGCTGCAAATTCTGCACTTGGGCAAATTTTGCACCTAACCCTAGTTTCTAACCCTTATTTCTAGCGGACTCACAAGGCCCATGACAATCTGCTCAAAGGAGACTTGCACAACAGGTATGGGTCAGAGGTAATCATGTTTAGGCCACACCCAGGAGCCTGCCACTGTCAGACACAATTGGTAAGTTACTCACGTTGCAACAATAAGTATAGCAGACAATACTGTGTCACATTGCGTATGCGCAGTGTGACTAATTTTTACACAAGACACATAATTATGCAGCACAAATCCACTGGCATCCAGCTCTAACTAACTCCTATTAGTGCATTTTTCTAGATGACCAAAAGTGGAGGTATATTGATTAGTGATGGACTCGTTCTAAAAAAACCACACATGCTACTTATTATTTCACCGAAAATGCTAAAGGAGAGCATAAAAAGCATGTGCTGTTGGTATATGAGTGAAGACTTGAGAACCAGTTGCCTAAGCATATACAGAAACGGGAATCTCAATCCTATAGCACCAGGGCCTGATCAGCCAATAGGCTGACCAGGCTGCAGCCTGGGGCGCTGGAGCCAGGGGGGCGCAACGTCACTGAGATGTTTGTTTTTTTTTCCCCTAAATGTGGCAAGCGGAGTCATCGGGACCGCCCCTGGTCTAAAGGAGCGGTCCCGACTGTCACTATCACATGACAGGCAGTCTGGCAGCGATCGCTGCTAGCTGTCTGACAGTGTGGCCGCGGGCGCTTCTTACTCTGGTCACGTGAGATCAGGGCTTTCACATCTCACGCGACCACCAGAGTAAGAAGCGCCCGCGGCCACACCGACAGGCAGCTAGCAGCGATCGCTGCCAGACTGCCTGTCATACACAGCGCTGAAGAGAGGACTCCACAGCAGGTAAGTCCGTTCTAATGTCTCGGGGGGAGGGCCGGCAGATGGCCAGGTGAGGTGGCTAAACGGGGCAGGTGAGGTGGCCGAAGGGGGCAGGTGAGCAGGCTGAAGGGGGCAGGTGAGGTGGCTGGAGGTGGCTGGAGGGGGGGGGGGGGGGCGCTACGGCTTAAATAGCCTAGGGCAGCCGGAACCCTTAATCGGGCCCTGTATAGCACAGTTGGCTATATAATTATTTAGAGATTCAGAGGCATGGACACACCGTGCATTAATTTAGGATAATAGAAATGATGATGAGTTTTTGTAGAGTTAGTCAGAATAATATGAGATGATTACAGGAGCAGTTAATAAGAAACAGTTATGTGCCCATTACAGGAGCTGATGTGGAGCGTAGCTCTGGGGTGTAGTCACAGGGTGTGTAAATGATGTGCAAAAACAGATTTTCAACCGCCTCAATCAAACCTTTCAAAGGAGGGTTTCTTACAGAAAGGAACATTTAATGTCAGACGTGTGGTGCGGCGTCACACAAACACAGACCCCTCTGTCTGCCGCACTCACTCCCAGACACACCCAGATGGAAAAAGTGATCCTGCAGCAGGACCAGAGATTCAATGTGGCCTGTCCCCCCACCCCACACACCTCCTACAACTGCCTGTCAGTGAGATGTTATGAATGAGCAGCAGGTCAGTAGTTCCCAGAAGCATTGACCTCTTAATCAATAAAACATGTTACTGTCAGTGGGGTTACAGTTGCTTCTACTTGGCACATAGGAATTTAACTGCTAAAACTGTCACTGCCGTTGAGTTAAGTTTAGTAACTCAGAGCTATGATATATGGCAGGGTTTTCACCACCAGCCTTCCATTTCCACGTAAAAGTCTTTTACACTAGAACACTCAGGACTTTAAGAATTTTAGAATTTGCACATAATTAAATGTACTACATTTCTGCATAGTTTACAGTCAGTAACTAATAGGTACACATAGCCCAGACTTACATTTTTATAATTGATAAAACTTTACATAATTCAAGACTATCTAGATAATTTTGATGTTTATTTACATAACTACAGAATGACCCTGAAATGGGTGGAGCTAAACGAGGAGCGGGCAGAACTTAGTCAGGTAATGGGTTGGGTGGAATAGATTTTGAGTGGAAAGGGCTGTGCCTTGTACAGATCAGACGCAAAGCTTATTATGTCCTGACTTTGCCTGGGTAATGGGTAAATGTTATATGTACCTTGTTTCCAGATAGAAATTGAACTCACTGTGGTCAATAAGAGCCAAAAACATGAACAGATTGTGGAATACAGAAGAGAGTTATGCCCCAATATTTCTAAACAGATAAGTAATACTGAAGCGTATGCTATAAACTAATTACAGTTGTCTAAAATAATTGACTTAGTACTATACTGTGATTATATGATCTTATTCAAAAATACATGCCTGCCACAATACAGGGTCTCCTAGGACAGGTCTGATTTTCTAAGACCAAAACAGGTGGATCTCTTAGAAAGCGGCGTGGTCTCACATAAATGGTTATGGTTTAGCTGGAGATTAGAAGTGTGACCTATATTGTCCTTAATTCCCAGTCGTTAATATTGGAAGGTATGAAAATGGTGTTACAAATATCAGTGAAAATAATGTAAAGGTTCATCCATTCTTTCATTTGTCCATATGCTTTTCCCGTGTTGCATTGGACACCATTCATTTATTGAATGGAAATAATATGCATTAACTGATGAAAATACATTGTATTGGGAAAAGCTTAATGATATGCACTTTTCTGTCAAAACGGGAATGTGAATGATTCTACAGAAATCAACATTAATAAAAATATTATTATTATTATTATTATTATTATTATTATTAATAATAAAAATATTATAAATATTAATAAAATAGTGTAAATAGTGCACATTTACTTCAACGCATAGCAACAAGATATTAGGTTGCATTGGACTAACAACACTGGACTTGCTAAAAGCTATCTGATAGTTTCTATGGGTTAAAGCACACCATTGCTTTTACATCATGCTATTAAATAAATACGCTTGTGTTCTATTTTTGCTATATTTTTTCATCTAATTTACACACTGCCAAACCACAAGGAACCTGGGTAGGTGTGAAATCAGCCTAACAACATATTCAATGGACATCAGACCCATAAACATCATCGCTCAACTTGACATTTGTACAGAAACGGTTTACATCTTAAAATGACTGTAACCTTCCAAAATGATCTAGCAAATGTAGTATTCTGGTTTATTTAACTAAAATTTGGCATAGAGTTTAGCAAGACCAAAAGAGTAAAAATTGTGTTAGAGATTGATGAATACACCATTGTTAAATTTCTTTAAATGCAAAACACACACCTTCCAGTTTGATCCATTAAATCAAAAGCTAATAGTAATTAAAAGCTAATAGAAATGAGTGTGTATATAAGAGAAAAGTATAGCGAGAAACCAGTTTGTGTCACAGTTAAAGGAATAATGGAGAGATAGACGGGCATATCACAGAGGAACAGGTGTGGGATAGCTGTATGTCTTATGCAGATAAACACAGGCTTTCTGGTGTATTGCAAATTAATGCATATACATTTATACATGAGCTTGTCCAAGTGCTCAAGATCCATTCAAACGCATTTTGTTCAAATACAAGCCTATTGAAAGTAGGGATGCACTGACATCTTCTACTACAGATGTGAGCAAGTACCATACCAAATCTGATTCCCAGCAGGATTATAATGTTCTACTTTTGACTCCTATTTTGATGAAAAGGTGTGTGACAATGGCTTACCTACAACTTTAGCTGCCCTGTTGCACAAATGTCACCATGCCCCATCCCCCATTCACACGTAAGCAGTATATGGAAGCACAAAGCAGTACGAATCGATACAGGACATCACAGTATTTGGTAGGAAGACATAGAACAGTAATTCTATAGGACATTAAAGGACAACATAAACAGTGCATTATGGTCTAAGGAGAGAACTACATGTTGTTTTAGCTCCCATGGGTGGCTAAGAGAACAGAGAGACATGGATGGAACAGAGACAATACGCCTGCGCACTGAAGCCATTACAGACATTAGAATAGTTAAGAAAAGCTGCATATTTCATGCACTTTTCTAACATGACCAATTTCATCCACTACACAATGGTCAGATCTTCTTCTTCCCACTTATATTATGGTTGGGATCAACTGGACTGAATTAACTAAATACTATTAGAAAAAGGGTTAACATCAGTGAATTCATTCAGCTCAGATTACTGCAAAATAAATACATATGAACAGTAGGAGAACTAATTGTTGGAAAAAGTTCATTTAGCAAGGTAAGGTCTTATAGAGAGTAATGGGTGAGTGATTGCTGAACCTGATACAGAGGAGAATATATACTATATATCTGCATACCTGCTACTATTCCAAGTGGCCATGGAGGACCACTTAAGATTTGATTTAAAACGAAGCTGTTTATATTGGCACAGCTTTATATACAAATTATCCTAAAACATAGTTCACTCTATATAATTACAAATGCCACAAAGAACTAGGGAAAAAATATCCAGGGAAGTTGTTGTTAACAATTTAGTAGCCAAACCTAGGTTGTTGGAAGCCAGCAAAAGATCTGTACATCAGACCAAACAGTGGGACAAATTGGAAAGGGATTGTGGTCTGAAAGGTAAAATGTATTGCTGAAAGAGGAATAGATGGGAAGTAGGTGTAAACTAAGATAGCAAGAGGAACAAATGACATATAAAGGGGGGAATTCAATAACTCTATTACCGTTATTACGGTAAATTTAACCCGGCATTCTGCTCGCAGCTCAGGGAGCTTCGAGCAAAAAGCCGGCGTTGAAACTACCGTAATAATGATATTTAAGCTCAGTAATATCGTAATAATGGTATTTGAGCGCAGTATTCCCGTAATAATGGTAATAGTGCGCAGGCCGCATTACTCTTTACAGTAGCGCGGACAATTGAATTCCCCCCAATTGTGCATCTATTTTACAGGGAAGGTTCTTGTATCTTTTAGAGGGAAGGGCAACAGTGGTTACAGTTGATTCAAAGCAGTGGATACAAAGAAGAGTGGTAGGTTACTGTGTAATTATAGAATTAGGAGGCAAGTGGCCGATCTGTGTGCATTTTAAAGGCATAGTAATAGAATGAAAGATGCCGTATATTGAGAAATACACAGGAGTAGTCTTAAATATGACAGAGAAGAAACAATGAAAGCAGTATTATATTATCCAAGTACTTGATTACAAGGTGTATAAGTTAAAGAAGCAGAATGAGAGTTAGCTCAGCTGTATAATCTATATAGAAAATGGACCAAGAAGAAGCTGCTTGATGTGAGAATCAATGAGGAGTCCCTGATTAATCTGTATGTGATCATGAGAAATGATGATGAGTGTATGTATTGCTGGGGTCGTGTTAGACTAAAGAATAGCTAATAGTGATGCGCGAGGTCACTGCCATATAGAAAGAGAGTAGAAGAAGCAGAGCTGTATATCTTACAGATAATTTCAGTAAAATTACAGATAATTGTAAGTGTGGGATAACAGTTTATGCTATGGATTGGTCAGAGTGAATGATAGCTGTCAATATTTTTAGATGATTCATACAGAAATAACTGTGTATAGCATTCATGAGTCACGTATCTTCTACTGGGAAACAAGCAGCAAGAGATAACAGTGTATATGTTATGTGCTATGTTACATAGGGAACCTGTAGCAAGGTGAGCGAGGTAACGGCTGAACTCATACTGCAGATTAAGAATGAGCGATGGAGAGATGAAATCACAGTGAGGTGTCTGTGTATAGAGTATAGAAATCAGAAAGCAGTCTATTACAGGAAAGCATAGTAAGAGATAATAACTGTGAATGTTATATAGAGAGTGATGTGAAGCTGGGTACATAGAGAGCACATGAGAAGACACTGAAACATTTCACACTGAAAGAAATGTAATGGGATCTCACAGAAAAATGGGACCACAGTGAAGAAATGTATATGTTATATAGTGAGTGGTGTGACAGAGATAGCAGGGAAAAAATGCAGCTGTGCATCATATATACAGTATGAGAGAAGCATAGGAGCAGAAGCTGTAAAACTTGCAGAGAGAGAAGCTGAGACTGTGGTGCGCGCTGTGCAGAATGAAAAGAAACTTTCAATCAACTTTTGACTGCCTAGAAGTTCCTGAACACACAATTCCATTCTGACCTCCCTAGCACCCATCATTTACCTTCAGATCCCATGTCTTGCAGGGCTCCCCCCAGTAGAAGCAGAAGCAGCAAGCAATGTCCTTCAGCCATCATATTGCTACTTCTAACTGCAGACACAGAGTGAGTGTGTGAGGGACTCAAGTTACACTGGGGTCCCACCCTGTCTGCTTAACCCATACAATACACACCGTATGCACAAGTTTGATGTAACTCTTGACACATACTGCAGCCGTTTTACATTCACAATAAGCTGTGTGTGAGCCATATAGAGGACCAACTGTATAACCTATAGATAACTGTTTGGCTGCCTGTGTCTCATACTGACAGATATATGTGTATTAATACAGGACACTGACAGTTGTGTACATATAATAACACATGGCTGTAACCATTATAGATCATCATCAACATTTATTTATATAGTGCAAGCATATTTCGTAGTGCTTTACAATTGGGGACAAACACAGTAATAAACAATACTAGGTAATACAGACAAAAAGGTAAGAGTATACATGCATTTAAATTAGAGATGCTCAGGTTCGGCTTTCTAAAACCGAGCCCACCCGAGTATAGCCGTTCCGAGTAGGCTCGGTACTTTCGGACACCTTGAAACTGAAAACGAGGCACAACGTCATTGTCGTATTTTGCAAGTTTTGGACTCTATAAATACCGACCTCTACGGAGATCCAGCGCCATTTCACAGAGAGACACATAAGGTTTAGCAGGGTTGTTGGCAGTCTCCAGTGCAGTTGGGCAGCGTCATAGCCAGAACAGAAAGAGTAGGGGTGGTAGTGTGCTTCAAAGTCTCCAGTGACATTCTACTGTGCCACAGCTCACCCAGAAACAGGAGAGGTGCCAGGGTTCAGTGCTGAAACAGAAATTGTAATAATAGGGCTGGCAGTGTTCTTTAAAGTCTCCAATAACATTCTGCTGTGCCATAGCTCATACAGAAACAGGAAGGGTGGCAGTGTCTTTGTCACTCTCCAGTCACATTGTTCTTGTCACTCACCAGTAACATTGTTCTTGTCACTCCCCAGTCTCAGTACCATTGGTCAAACATAAACAGGGGTAGCAGTGTTCTTGTCACTCTAAAGTCTTCAGTCACATTGTTCTTGTCACTCTCCAGTCTCAGTCACTAATCCCTCTACGTCATGTGCTAAAGCCTATGTTCAGGTGCGTAGTGGTTTTAAGTCAGGGAAACAAAAATGTAAAAATAAGCTTGTACCTTTTTAAAGAAAAAAAAATCCTCTCTAATAAAGGTGAAAGTTTACTGTAGAAAAACATAAAGTTGCCAACATGCCATTCTACCCAAAATATTAACAAGCATACCAGCATCAGGTAGCTCCCTTCTCTCAGCTAGATCCCAGCACCTGCAATCTACACTGTCATCATCCTCCCCCTCATCACTGTGTACATCATCCTCACACAATACTAATTCATCCCTGCTGGAATCCACTATTACAGAAGTTTCTGTACTTTGATGTAATTGCCAGTAATGGCCTTCCTCATGGAATTTGTAGTTCATTTTGATGAACATCATCTTTTCCTTATTATTAAAGTAATTCTATTGTTTTCAAATAAGCATTGCATAGGCGATTGTATTGTGTTTCCAACGCACAAAGTGATTTTTTTTAGCAGATGTAAATAGTTAACAATTCAATACATTATTATATTAAGATACAGTACAGTACAGCCAATACCAAAAGATACATACATACTGCTGTGCTTTGCATGCGCTTCGCTACGCTTCCACGGGTCCCAATGGACAGTATATCTGTACTATACTGGTCAGAGTAGACTGCCGACTGGGAGCGTAGCTATGGATATATATACAATCAGTGTTACAGAGAGAACAATGTAGATGACGTGGCTTGCTTCTATAGGTCCAGACTTAGGGTGGGTCCAGGGTAAACAGGTCATAGGCTAGTTCAAACTAAAGAATCCAAAGGTGGGGGTCATCTCTCCAGGGGATGTGCTCCTTTCTTCCCGCCTGACTCTCCAGTTACAATTAGTCTATTAGCATTTTATGGTCAGTATCATATTAAAGGTTTATTCCCTAACATCAATAACTAGAGTATGCAATGTGCGATCTCTTCGCCGAATGCACCGGACAGCTGCTGATGTAAAGGGGATTAATATGATATCAGACACATTTCCTTTAACCTGAACCTTAAATAACACTGAGGTGTATATATAATCATAGCATATAAACTAATATTAAACTAAATACTATCTGCTCATAAATTACTGTGTAACGGAGCCAATATGAATATGAATTACATAAATAACTAAATGTTGTAATGTGAGTGTGTATGTGCGTATTTTACTGTGCGATCGCAATATGCCAAGTGTAGCGTGGCATACTGAGTGCAATCAACCAATAAGACAATATCAACCAATATACTTTCGTTCATCCAATTATACGACTTCAACATCATTTTTAGGAAGTATCCTCCTACGCCAATTGCAGACAAGGTTCTCGACTGTGCTGAAAAGTCTTTCCGAGTACACAATGGAGGGTGGGCAGCTTAGGTATTGCAAAGCGAATTTGTCTCCAAATTGCTTTTTTTTCCTCCCAGTATGTAAAGGGACTGTCTGACGTGTCTATTACTATGCTGTCGTTAAAATAATCCTCCACCAATCTTTGGATGTTGATAGTAGGATCAGTTGGCGCTACGGCAGAGGTGCCATGATTTTTGGCCAATTCTTTTAGACCAGACCAGATGTCAAAATGTCGGGCTGAATCATCTGCATCATCCTTGGGTCTCTCAGAAAAGCTTAGTTTTTTCCTAGCAGCATTAGCCTGAGAAACTGAAGGAGGGGACACCATCGTGTCAGATACCACTTCAGTTGTCAACTTGCTCACCAGGAGCTCATTGCATCTCTTGTAATCTGGGACAGTGGGAAATAAAGAGAAGACATAGCTCTTACACCTAGGATCAAGCATAGTTGCCAAAATGTAGTGATCCGATTTACAATCTACAGTGTAGATTGCAAGTGCTGGGATCTAGTTGAGAGTAGGAAACTAGCTATTGCAGGAATGCTTATTTATATTTGGGTAAAATGGCATGTTGGCATTTTTGCTTTTGACATTTATGTTACAGAGACTTCTGTAATGGTGGTTTCCTGCGGGAATGAATTAATATTGTGTTAGGATGATGTACACACTGATAAGGGTGACAATGAGGCTGAAGATGATGACAACAACATCTTGCCACTGTAGACTTCATTCATTCTGTTACCTTAGCTGCTTTAAGCTTATTATTAGCTTGTTTTGTGGGGGGGTCCAAACAAACCAAGCACTTCAGCCACAAAAGTAGCACTTCTTGTCGTTGAAGTGCTTGGTTTGTTAAAGTGTGCATGTCCTTTTAATAATCCATTATAAGGGAGGGTGGGAGGGCCCCGGAGGGTGGAAGGGCCCCAAGTACAATTCCATCTTGCACCACTTTTCCTTTCAGCTACCTCTGTGTGCCAGTGTTACCTACATGTGCTATAAGTGCTGAAGTTTGTTTTCAAACATCCTTTCAATTGCTTCTCTCTCATATGTGTGACCACATACTTTGTTTTTCACTGGGTTCACCATCTCCAACTGAGTTATAGGAGTGCTCTGGGTGACGGCCATCTCCTCATCTTCATCTTCCAAATCTTCGTCTACAGGGGCCGGTGACACACCCATTTGTTTTCTCAGGTCTCTTAGCTGTTCTTTAAAGTGGACATATTTATCATCCTGCCTCAGGGCCTCCTCTGTATTATTCTTCTGTAGCGCAGTGTATCTCTCGTGTACAAGCTCTCTTAAATCCGGGATCTCATCCAGTGGGTCACGTTTTAAGTATGGTCTCCTCAACTGCATCTATATATTTGGTTTAAATCTCTGTTCATTGCAGCATAGTCCAATATGACAGATTCCAATGCTGCCCACATGTTCCGTGTCACAGTCTGTCTGAAGCAGATGTAATGCCACTCCAGTTGTAATATCCATTCCTGTGTCTATATAAGTTTTGCAGTTCTTCAGGGATGAGAGGGAGGTATCCAGAGAGGAGAAGAGGATTAAAGATACAGCACGAGCAGACATGGTTTAATAATGAAGAGTTCATTGACAGCACTGTTGGGCTTAAGGCAGCTAAACTATTGGTAGCTTGTTTTGTGGGGGCCCAAACAAACCAAGCACTTCAGGCACAAAAGTGGCACTCCTTGTTACTGCAGTGCTTGCTTTGTTAAACTGTACATGTCCTTTTCAATACATTACATAAGGGTGGGTGGGAGGGCCCAAGGTCAATTCCATCTTGCACCACTTTTCTTTTCTGCCCCTACTGTGTGTCAATGTTTCCTAGATGTGCCATGAACTGCCGTGTGTTTGTGTCCTTGCTCTCTCGCTTAGCCTCCAGCCAACTCGCTACAGTCTTTGCCCGAAAGTGGATGAAAATAATATTGTGACCTGTGAGGTGGTCAAAATTGACTGCAAATGACTGGAAATTAGTGTTATTGAGGTTAATAATAATGTAGGAACAAACAAATGAGCAAAATTATGTGATTTTACCATATTTTAGCTATTTTTCTAAAAGATACAGATCCAAAACCAAAACCAAAACACCCGAGGGCCATTTTGCAAAAACCAAAACCAAAACATGAACTTAATCCAGATGCAAAACCAAAACACGGGGGTCAGTGAACATCTCTAATTTAAATATATGTTAAATAGCCACCAAACACTCATGATTTTGACTTTTCTGGTCTCTTTCTGAAAGAAAACACAAAAAAATAATTTAAATGAAAAAATACATGAAAAACATCAAGTTCAATCATTAAGTTTGTGCTAGTCCACACTGACTGATCTAAAAGAGGATAACAAAACTACTTATATCAATTTCCAATTTACCAGACATGACTGAATCATTTCATCTGGGCTCCAAGAATAAATTACATATTGGATTGCTTGGTTTATCTAGAAAGACTTACACATTTTTTTTTTAAAGGATGCATTTTTATTGATGCAAAGTAACACTACGTTTGTGGTATGCATCACCTCATAACCATCAATCAAAAGTCTTTTCATGTGTGTATATAATGTATGTCATAAATAAATCTGAGCATCCACACTTTTTAGGACTACCCAGTCTACCTATGACTACATGACTTCCCAGTTTGCAGATATCGCTTTTGGTCAATTGTCTCTTTTGAAATTCTAATAAGACCTTTTTGTATTCTGGTGACAGATACTTTACCAAATATCAAAGACCTTGTTATTTTTGTACATGACAATAATTTGCTTGCTTTGGCAATAGCTGCTTGTAATTGTTTGTTAGTGAATTGGAAATTACCACTGAACATATATAGCCTAATTTAGAGTTGCATGTATGTGCATTTGCATAACATAAAGATACATCTTGGTGCAAAAATGGATGCACTGTGCATGTTCACAACTTCCTCCTGTATTACACAAACCTTGTTGACATGGAGTGCCGTATAGTAAGGATTTGCAGATGAAATTTAAGCACGCCCCTTTGAGAGCCATCTTATATTGAGTGACACAAATCTTGAAAACTTTATCTATGAGATTTAAATTTTGCACCTGTATAAACCAGGTGCAAGTTTTGGAGTTGATGATGATGGTTATATCTTTTCTCTAGATGCACCAATGCACTATACACAAAGTTGCATATATCTTAAGATGAAAATATAGACATGGAAAAGAAAAGGTATAGGCGCACTTGATACTTAAACAGGGCATCTTTATGTTCAATTCTAATTCAGGACCTAAGTGTTGTATTTTCCATCCTAAATGCACAATTTTACATTTGTTATCATTAAATGCAATCTTTGGGCACCGACATACTTTGCCTGGATTGTTCTGGGTCTGTGAAGGGTGATTTTCTATTTTGATGCAAAGGCCATCTAATTGACTTTGCCTCCGTTTTGCCCATTTATGTAGTGGGGGAACTAGGACCAAAATGGAGGGAATTCATGACACAGGTGTTTTGGAGTTTTGAATTAACTGGATCAAGATGACGCTCATAGCCAAGCTTTTTTCATGGCGGTTCTTGTGGCTATAACTATGTGCCCATCTCGGTATTTGTTGGCCTGTACTAAGGAATATATGAAGACTGTTATCATTGGGTCTGTTGATAAACCGTTTGGGAACACAGAAGAGATGAGAGAGTACATCTGTTGACACAATGGAACAATTTTTGAAGAGTGTCTAGAGGGCTGTGATAAGGTGGGCAGGGAAACACTGAGAGAATGGGCTACTGCACTAATCTGGAGGCATTGTTGAGAGCTAGTATCTGATCTGGAGTAGATGTCCCATTTTGGGATGTTGAACCTCTGTTATAGTGAAGAGATGCCTTCTTCCACTCAAGAGTTAAGGTTGAAAACTGGAATCCCTATTGGCTGCTTGAGGGAACCAGAATAAATCAGACACAACTATGGTTTTGATGATCCTTTGTTCCATAACCTGATGGGAGAAAGACCACATGTAGTTTGGTCAGGTATGGAAACAGTACAGCATTTAGCAAGATCACATAGCATCAGGCCCCCATATTTCTTGGGAAGGACTAATATATATCTCCCTACTCTTGTGGTTTTCCATCATTGCATGGAACACATCAAAGCTACTCTACATAATACTCCTAATAGCTTAAAAAGAACATAGACACCATGGACAGATTAATATGAGGCCTAACCCAATTGAATACTATCAGATTCTTTAGTCCCAAAACTCACTAACTGCAGGCAGCGCTCCCCCCTGTCCTCCCGCATCCCATCCATTTGATTTCTCTCTGCATGTCTAACAACAAAGAACGATTGTGTATCCCAGTTTGTTTAATGCTAGTATAATATTATACTTTACTTGTCTTACCTATGTTATTAGTTACAACTGTAATTTTATTCATTTGTGCATGTTGATTGTTTGCTTTAAACTGTTATTTCTTAAAAAACAAATGAAAAGTTTTTTCAAAGACAAGGAAAGAAAATCAGTGGCTGGTAACTTCCGTGACAAATAAATTGGAGCGAAAATAGGGATGGACCTAATCACATACAATAGTTGTGGAAAAACATTTTAACTGTAGCAATATGGCCCAGCCAGGATACCCTATGAGCCTATGAGTACTGATTGGTTTGCATGAGAATAGGGGTATAGTTTGGTTCAATATATAATTGTTTTGGATTGCCAGGTGAAGGGATTTTGGTTTGCAATGTTTTTGTCACTGGTCATCATTGAAGTGGGATATTCAGGGCCTGCTTGGTTTAGCGCCACTTACAGGGAGAAGTGGAGTCTAACGGAACAGAAGTTGTTCACCAGCGACCCCCACAAGGAAGTGTGGACTTAGCAGCTTCTGTACGCAGGATGCTGTTCTCTCCATAGGCAACAAGCAGGGCCCTGTGGAGTGTGCAGACTGGATGGAGATGCAATAGGTAGTAATAATCGGACAGAAACACTGGGGTACAAGTATACTAAGCAGCAGAATGTCTGTGTAAACAGAGAGAAGAAAGGTAAAGGCAGCAATGTAAAAAGGTCCAGGTAATGCTGGGAAGCATGGTAGCTGGAACAGGTAGGTGTGGAGTTCTGCAACAAAGATGTACAGAGATCCAGGTATGATGGCATCTGGGTGGCTGGATCAACAGTGATGTGAGAGATAGCAGCAGAGATACACGGTGGCCCAGGTGATGCTGGGAAGTACGGTAGCTGGAACAGTTAAATGTAAAGTTCTGCAACGAGGATACACAGAGGTCCAGGTATGTTGGGAAGCAGGGTGACTGGAACAATGGTTATTTGAGAGGTAGCAGAAGAAATACACGGAGGTCCAGGTGATTCTGGGAAGCACGGTAACTGGAACAGCTAAGTGTAAATTTCTGCAACAAGGATACACACCAGGAAGTTGGGCAGCAGGACGAATGGAACAACTGCATAGGTAAGGAGCCAAGAGTAGACACAACTTCACGGGTAGAGAGACTCAGAGAACTGGCATAGGATGAATGAACCAGGTGTTTTAAATAAAAGATGGGTCTGCACATGTGCAAAACTGATTTAAAAAATGGCGCTGTCCATAGGTAGCTGCAGCGTTCCCACGCCAAGGAGGAGCGAAGGAGGGAGCCACAGGTAAGAGAACTGGAGCCCAACTTAGCCATCAGGGGGTCCGGTATGTGATCATTTTGACTCTGGCCTTCTGTGTGTATATGAAGAGCTCTTTGATTTTACTTGTGTTTAGTTTTAATAGGAGGCTCTGCCATATAGCTCTAGTATGGCATGTACAGCAAACAACAAAGTCTCCAGCTAGTTACAAATAACATCATCCACAAATAAACAAATTTTATGAACCAAGCGTGACTGAAGTGGATGAGGAAAGTGCCATGATTGCAACTAAAATTCAACCCCTGAACCTGGATTTCTTGAGCACCTGGAGCATGTAGGTGGTTAAAGTCCTTTCTGCATCTTTGGACAGCAGTATGCTGCCAGCACTGATGATGATACTTCTGGTGCCTGATGGCCAAATAAGTACCCTACATGCTTGTTAGTTATCATGAGGGGGAGAATTTGCTTAGTCAATTGGCTATTGGCTACATATTTTTAGGTCTGTACACAGAAAAGCACTTAAGCAGTGGTTTTGTCAAGTTGAGGGATCTTTCCCAAGCTTACAAATTATTATGATCTGAGGCTTGGATTTCTGGAGGAAAAGCACAAATTGCTGTGCATGTTTTATGAATGGAGGATTCGTTTGGGAATAATTTGTGACAGATGATTGTGTAGAATGTGTCTGGAAAGACATCAGGTCCTGGGGCCTTGGCTTTTGGTAGTACTTTGATGATACTTAGACGATTTTAGCAACATCTCAAGGTACATTAAGGCCGTTCAGGTCATCTACAGAGAGGGGCAGCCTAATTTTGGAAAAGCATAAATTATATTTGTATCAAGATTGGGGGTAGATGCATCTCTGATAAGGATATAAATTTGGGTGTGATATCAAGTAAATTCATTTGTTAGTTCATTCTCTTCAGGGGCGCACGGAGGATTGTCGGGGGGGGGGGGGGGGGTTCTCCCCGCCGACCGAAACCCCCCCCCCAAAAAACCACGAGTTTCGCCAGCGCTGTCCTATACAGCAGCCGCGGCGCTGTCTAAGAAGCGTCTGCGGTGGTGCTGTATACAATACAGCACCGCCGCGGACGCTTCTTTGACAGCGCCGCGGCTGCTGTATAGGACAGTGGCCACTTAGTTAGCGCAGGGGGGGGGGGTTTCTAGAGACTCAGAAACCCCCCCTGCGTGCGCCACTGCTCTTAGCTGTTAAGTGAGTGGATTCTTATTTCCTTTCAACAACAAAGCTTATACGTCAGGAGACCCTTTTTTTTTTTTAAAGGCTCTATCTACATGTTCTAAAGTGATGGTTCTAGTGTTATAAGTTCTGGAATTAGCACAGGGGGTATTGTTTAATACCTCTAGCTTTCTGGCTTTCTTTATACGGGCCTCTGCCTGGACTGTGCCCCTTAAGACAGCCTCCTTGAGTCGGTGGCAAAATAAAGGCCTAAGACATTGTGGGGGACTCACCTGGGTAACAGAGGCCCGGTGAGTCACTCCAGCATGCTTCTGGGTCCAGTTGCTTGTTCCCGTTTGAATGTTTGGCTCCTCAGCAAGCCAATCTGGGATCAGCGCGTCATCACGCAGCACTGTGCCGCCGCTGTGTAACATTGGTGCGTCAGTGGCTGTTTAAGCCACTGCCTGCAACCAATTTGACGGTTAGTCGGCAGAGACAGAAGAGAGAGGACATTGTGGGATGTCCAAGCCAGGAGAGAGAAGACACAACGTATGATAGAGGAGAACAGTGGCAGGGAGTCCTTGTAAGGGCTGAGAGCTACCCTGTTCTAAAGACTTCAGACAAGCAGATAAGAAGATGCCAGAATCACTATCATCAGCGGCTGAGTGTTGAGGATGGTGGCAGCATGGAGAAGAGCGGGGAACACACTCGAAGACTTCCAGATTCAGGTAAGGCTCCTGTGGACATTCACTCTACCGGGCCCCCATCCGTATCTCTTTCACTCTTTCCCCTCCACAGCGGGCACAAGGCTCGAGCCACATACCAGGCACAAGGCCCGAACCGCAGATAGGGTTGCTGGACTAATAGTGATTGAGCTCAAGGCCCCTCTGAATAACTGGGAACTAGGCCCCTTTGAGCAATTGGGCACAAGGCCCCTTCAAGTAATTGGGCATTAGGCCCCTCTAAGTAATCGGGCACTAGGCCCTGGAGGTAACTGGGCACAAGGCAAGAGGGACAGGCCCCTTGTGCATGTTTTGAGGCACCAGGCTCCTTGTGTTTGCGTGTTGGAACACCAGGCCTCTACCGTGTCTGTGTGTGGAAACACCAGGCCCCTGATATGTGCATGTGTTGGAACACCAGACCCCGACCTAGCGACCGCTAGACGCTTGAGTGGCAGAGCACGAGGTCTTTGAATAGGTCCGGGAAGGGCACAAAGTCCAGAGTCCCAAAGTGACAGATTTAGAGGCCTGAGGTTCCAGGCAGCATGCAGAGGCCTGAGTCATAGGTAGGTGCCGGCGGATACTGGTGGCCCAGGGCAGGTAGGAAGTAGGAGGATTGGGAGCGGAATTCAGCTGACTAAGGCCCACAACTGGTCTGCTCTCCTGAAGTGTAGAAGGTGACTATTTGTGTGTTAGTTTCTTTTCTGAGGTAGCTAGGGTTACTCGGACCCCAGTAGCGCCATTGAGCAGTAGTTTAACCCTCATCCTTAGAGACCTGAAGTGCTCACTGTATCTGGTGAGTAGACAACAGGAATAACCAGCGCAGCACAACCTTTGATTACGTTCCTGCAGCTTAGGCTGTGAGTTTCAATTTGGGGGTGCACAGATTTGAATTCCAGCAGCTCAAGCTGGTTTGCTCCACTTCTGGTCTGTGTATTCCGTAGGGGGTAAGTTAACTTGTGCTGAGTTCCAGCAGTGTCCACTGATGGTTCCAGGCAGGTTTTCCCCGCCTTGTGGACTGTTCTAGACTGACCCCTGGAGTGCACACTTCATAGGCGTTGGAGAAACAGCCTTCACAGTAACTCCTGGGTGGTAGTTGGGTTGGGCCACTGTTAGGAACAGAGAAATATCACAGCAAGGTATCCAAGACATTCCCCTAGAGACCAGAAGTCAGGCCTCCATCAAAGGCCCCTAGTACACCCTTTATCTGGCAGAAATAACCCATCCATGTATTTATGTGTGTAAAATCTTGGACAAAGAGGGCATATGGTGGAGTGTTTATTTTGATAAAAGTTTCAACAGTGTGACTGTTTTTATTTAACAGGTTTTTTTGTTGCTGGTGCACTGCAGGTTCCAGCCTATCCTGAATGATGCCAGGGCATTCTAGTTTTACAAGTGCCAACATGCTCTGGTAGCCATGGGTATGCTAGAAAATTGTAGCTTTACCAGCAATAGCATACCTATGCAGTTTATGTCTACCAAGGCTTGTTGGGGTCTGTATTGCTGATAATGGCTTTTGTAAGGGTACCCCATACTGTTCATACCCTACAATTGTGGCTACCAGCCTAGTCTTGGAATGCTGGTATCACTTTTGGATGTGTGAGTAGAGTTTTTAGTTTAAATTATTATTTATTTCATCTTTTTTTATTCAACATTAAAACATCAGTCACCATCATCAATGTAATGATGATGACTGGTATCTCTACAACATGATGATAAGCTTTAAACGGATTTTCATGCAGCAGAAGCATTTAACATAATATGCTGAGACACAAGATGTGTACGGCTCTCCATGTGGGTGGATATAAGCCTGCTTTTGTTTTCAAATAGAAATTTACTCCTGTTTTGCATCCATCTTTAGATCAGTTAACTTGAGAAGCATCACAACTGAACTATATATTACAATGACACTTTATAAGCCAATACTAGAGCACAGATTTAGTCCAAAACTAAAAATGACAGCTCTGGGACCAGAAACACTTCTACTCTTTAAATAGAACAAATATTTATATAAAAAAAGATGTTATCTATTAATATAAAGGACACATGAAGATATTTGCAAGCATTTTGCTAACAGTATCTGTTTATTTCCATCATCGGAGTGATTGAGTGTTTTCCTCTGCCACATTTTCAAAGGAATTAATTTTGTCTATTTGAATGACTGCTCACTAGCGTGTTTTATCAAAGGAGATGAAGTGCTAGATATTGATTGCATAGGAATTTTATTAGACTTATTCAAGAGATCTTGTGTATGTCACTAAGAGACAGCGTTGTGTCTCACATATGCTGGCATGTTGTAGGAGATAAGTATTGAATTCATACACAACCAACTGTAGCAGAAAATCTGAGGATTTGGGCTTTTTAGAAATGTTAAGTATTCTGACATCTGGTGCACCAAATTGGCAATTGTTTATCAAATGTGATGTTTGTATGATTATATTAATAAAGAACTTCTTTTTTTATATATAAATATTTGGTTATTATGTGTATTTAAAGAGTAGCAGTATCTCTGTTCCCAGTGCTGTAATATTTAGTTTTGATTTATTTGTTTATAGGAAAACAACAGATTTCCCATACTGCAGCGAGACCAGTCACTAATCACTCAGATTGAGCTAAAATTACTGTGTGCCATTTGGAGTTTTTTTTTCTCTTAATCTGTGTTGTACAGATTAAGTCCAACCTTAAAGAGCCATGTTTATCATAAGGCAGCGGATAGCAGTGTTAGAGCTGGACTGAACTGGAGCTGTGAGGTCACTTGCTATGCAGATAATCCTATACATAACAGGGCTTCATATTCTGACACCCACCATTGACCAGTTACTCTGCACCTGCAGGAGGGTCTAACTGTTGGGGTGGTGGCTTGGCAAAATGTTCCATTCAGCAAAAGTCAAATTTATGTAATCCTCTTTTAGATTTATTCACATAAGAACTCTAAACTAATCTTCAATCCCTGCTGTGTAATCTCTTTAAAATCATATCAGCCGTTATATACATTGTGACATTCCGTCCTAAGATTCCACTACATACTATACAATCTCAATACATCTACAGATTCATCACTCCTATTTAGCTATCATCGAATTTTGACCCAATCCACCCCCACTTTCTCCAGCAGTTTCTATAAACAGTTTTGCCCAGTTATCCACTAACTTTTTAGTATTTTCAGGGATGTCAATTTAATCTTTGACCTATTTCAGTTTGGTTCCATCAAACTCATCCCACTCAATTAAAGTCACAAATGATCTACCCTGAATATTCCTGAGCCTAACTGCTAACCTGTACACATCCAGATTCTACACCAGCAGTTACTAATCACTGATTCATATGATATCCTGGAATGGTATTTGAAATTATTTAAAGTAAAAGGCCAACTCAATCTTTGCATATTAGATATGATATATAAATAGAGTTAAGTGTCCAGTTTATTAATCAGTGATGACATCATACTGTCAGACAATACTATTTAGATGAATGTAGACCATGGATGTAGGAGATTCAAGGGAAGAACAAACAGGACAAAAGATTTAAATGCCTGAATGGCAGCAGGCATTAACATATTATGGACAGCAACAATTTTAATGCATCAATGTGCCACCATAACATCCAGCCAATGGCAGTACCATGGTCAGAAACAGTCAATACATAAAACGCGGTGATGAAAGTACTAAAGTACTGAATAACGGGCAGACTATAGTCAGTCAGCTAAAAGCCAAGTGTGACGGTCTTCATACTTTGTCACATGGGGGGAGAATACCAACAAATGTTTCATTCCAGTCAGATAATGCTTTGAGCAGATATCCAGATAAGGGACACACAATAGGAGTGTTACTCTAGTTGGTGTTATGCAGCAGTATGTAGAGTTAGATAAATGGAAAAGCAACACGCAGAAACTTACTCTGCTGGACCAAAAACTGTGAGTCCTTCATCTATACCCGCTGAGTAAGATTTAGCATTACCTCTTTATAAGCCAGCATACACTGTAGTGGAAGATATAGCAGTTTTAAAATAAAAACATCTATACATATTAACCCTGGTTTTGGGGTAAAACCACCATAAAAGCCACAAGGAGAATGGCTAACCAATATACTAAATAAATTACATTTAACATAAGTAACATATAACAGTGTAAGAGGGTGGGAATGCGTTTAGTTAAAAGCCAAAGGAGAGGCAGACGGCCTCAAATTAGGAAAGAGAAGGCGTCATGTGGCCCCCAAAATACCAGTTTGATATGTGTCCTGTAAGCTGTCTTAGAAGAGGGCCTCCACCCGCTGCACTCTTTCAAGTCTGTGGGAGGAAAGCAAAAGAAAGATTCCCTGGCTGCTGATCTTGGTAATATTTTTAGAAGAGGTTAGAGAATAAAGGCTTGAGGGCACTACAGAAAGAGCATTTCTCAAATAGAAATGTGTTTTAATATTCCAGTACAAATCAAGAAGAAATATGTTAAAGAATATAGTTACATAGATTATATCTATGCAGGTGAGCATAGAGGACAGGTGCAGGAAGTGTCTGCCAGAAAAGTGGGAGGAGTTACAGATGATAAAATATATTTTGTAGCTGTGGGTGGGGCTATTGATACCAAGCAAGGTGGCAGACGTATATAGAGGCGACAGTGTGGAGCTTAGGTGTAGGAGTCACCATATGTAAATGTGTTATGATTTTTACTGATATAATGGGTGATTGTGAATAAATAATATTTTACCGCTGAGAAGCCATTCTGAGGGCACTGTCTTATGAAACGGTTTTCTACGTATGGGAGCCATGCAATGTTAGAATGCAACCTATTATATCATGTTTTAGGAATAGATTGTCGTTTTAAGGAGTCTCCAATACCACCCTAACCTACAGCAGATTACCCGAGATTTAAATTGCCCAGAAAATACAATGATTGCACTTTATTTCTGATTTAATCCTAACTTGAATATGTTTGCTTCCTTCCAAATCCAAGTGCATGAGATCACTGAGTTACCTGGCCTCACTCCAGGCAACCGCTGGAACAGTCCATGAAATTGTTAACTAATACTATAAGAAAACCAAATTCAAAGTAGCAAAAGCACACAGTGAAATGACACACAGTACTGTCTATTCCATATAGCCTAGTAATTGCACAGTCATGACATCTAGTTGCCTATATCTCCAATACCTTAGTTTATTCTGTACTGCAGCTTCAGGTATCATATTGCAAGACTCTGCTCTATGTAGCATTGCCTCTTTCCTTGACTGCCATGGCATACGTCCAGTAGCACACACAGAGTCTCTTTATGTTCAGGATATACATGTACTCATGAACCTTAAGGATTGTCTCCAGTCCCAACCTGAATTCATATGTACGTGGGGGATGGGAGACAAGGAAATCCTTGCAAGCAAAATGGAAATTCCTTAGGTGTTATAAACAAGAATATTTTTGCTTTCCCGTTTGTTGACATACAGCCAGAATTATTTTACATTTATTTTAAGTAGAGCTTTGCCCGCAGCTCTTTAAGCACTGATTAAATGCGGACGACCATAGCTACTATTATCCCGTCCTTCATAAATATTATGGCTGCCTGAAACACACCTGGTTGTTTAAATGTTGCAGTTCTAATACATAAATAATGTCAGTAGTTTATAGTATATTGTACATTATATTGTCATACAAGACAGTATACTGTACATTATATTCTCATAATTGGTGAGTAGCGATGTAAAAATATATAACGGCTGAGTAGTGGCATCGTTACATTCATTGACAGCAAACAATTTGGAAAATTGCCAAAGAGGAACACTTCAGATTTACTATTTAAAAAATGCATGTTTTCTCGTTATCATTGAAAGGAGTAACGATTGTCTCAGCAGATGCACAAATGATCATAGAGTACAACATGCTGCTGCAGACATGAGAATGCAATACAGTATCATCGGGGAAGCAGCGATATCAACACCTGCTTTGGCTGACTGGGTGGTCATCCCTCAATATGCTACTCAAGACTGGATGTTTTTTCCCCATTCTTTGCAATGATAAAAACATCAGCATGGTCTGTTTAGCAGTAATAGGCTTTTTCTCAATTGGGAATACCTTGTAATGACATCGCTAAACAACATTTCCACAAGAGTCCAAAGAGACTGCGCTAGTGCTTTTCTCATGTGTTTGGGGCCCTGGCTTAGGTTTTGAATCGGTTTGGTGGACTCTAGTTATGCCATTATAAGGCAGCACGGTGGCTAAGTGGTTAGCACTTCTGCCTCACAGTGCTGGGGTCATGGGTTCAATTCCCGACATGGACTTATCTGTGTGGAGTTTGTATGTTCTCCGTGGGTTTCCTCCGGGTGCTCCGGTTTCCTCCCACACTCCAAAAACATACAAGTTCCCAAACTTTTGCAGTTCGCGGCAGCCTTAGAGTCTCCAAATTTTTTCAAGGCACCCCTCCAAAATAATTATTGAGCAGTCCTGTTTTAGAAGTAGTTGGGTCCAAAAATTGTAATAAGTATTTAGGTCAGGACAGAAATACTTATTTAGTTGTATGCAAAAATGCCCCCTCTGCATCCAGACACTCTGCCCTCAGGCACTCTGTCCCCTCTGCATCCAGACACTCTGCCCTCTCTCACACTGCTCCCTCTGCCCTCTGTCACGCTGTCCCCCCTCCTCTGCTCTCTGTCACGCTGTCCCCCCTCCTCTGCCCTCTCTCAAAATGTCCCCCCTCCTCTGCCCTCTCTCACGATGTTCCTCCTCCTCTGCCCTCTCTCACGCTGTCCCCCTCCTCTGCACTGTCCCCCTCCTCTGCCCTCTGTCATGCTGTCCCCCTCCTCTGCCCTCTCTCATGCTGTGTCCCCCTCCACTGCCCCCCTCCTCTGCCCCTCTCATGCTGTGTCCCTCCACTGCCCCTCTCACGCTGTGTCCCTCCTCTGCCCCGCTGTCACCCTCCTCTGCACCGCTGTCACCCTCCTCTGCACCGCTGTCACCATACCCAATCTAGAGTAACGACTACATTGACATACTCCCCTTATCTGACATAATAGGAATGATGAGGGGAGATAGAAAGGAGAGCTGCACTGCAGAATGACAAACTGAAAGTGGACTGCAAAACAGACACAAACTTCAGAACAAAGGAGCAATGCACAATGCAAAACAGAAACAAAGTTCAGAGTAAGTCATGTAAGGATCGACCCTCACCCCCCCCCCATACTATCCCATGCATAGAGTGGGGCTGCTTAAACAAGGAATCCCCCATCTGACCTCCCTGGGACTAGGGACCCTGCACCAAAAACCTCCCTGGCAGGGCACAGCTCCAGGGGCTCACTGATTTTGAACAGTCATTCCAGTCAAATAACTGTCCAGGTGCCCAATGGCACTGGCTGGCACTTGGATTCCAGCCACTACCTGTAGTGGAAGTGATCGGGTCCCCCTCACGAGGGGATGCCACGTTAGGAGAAGGTACCTTTCGCTGTACCTCTTCTGCTCACTCAAAGCATCCCACAGACACCAGAGATCTCCCAGCGCACAATGAAAACAATGTCCCCCTCCGTTGTCACGCTCCCTCTCACTCCTCTGCCGTGCGCCAGACATAGAAAAAAAGAAAGAAAACAGAAACTTGCCAATCCGCCGGGCGCCAGGACCCAGCATCCACCTCTCTCCCGCAGCTGTTACTGACGTCGATATTCAGTGACAGCTGCGGGAGAGAGGAGGCTGCTGGGTCCCGGCGCCCGGCGGATTGGTAAGTTTCTGTGTTCTTTCTTTTTTTCTATGTCTGGCCCGCGGCACCCCAGTGACAGCGACGCTGCACCCCTGGGAGCCGCGGCTCACACTTTGGGAACTGCCGTACTAGTAGGTTAATTGGCTGCTATCAAAATTGACCCTAGTCTCTCTCTCTCTTTCTGTCTGTCTGTCTGTGTGTATGTTAGGGAATTTATATTGTAAGCTTCAATGGGGGCAGGGACTGTTGTGAAGGAGTTCTCTGTACAACGCTGCGGAATCAGTGGCGCTATATAAATAAATGGTGATGATGATGATGATGATGAACATTTTAATACACAGGGAGAATGCTTCTATAGACAGATACTTGGAAGTCAGTTAAGGATTTTATTCATACAAAGAAGAGAAAGAGACCATGTGATGGGAGAGGGAGATAGGTCTATTAGGAAGCCCACACTCAAAACAGGAAGTTGTCATCGTCGAGCGCGTTCCACCGTGGAACGTATGCGAACTCTGAATTTCTCACTGTGCTCACCGATTCATCTGTCATCATAAGGATGATGGCCGACGAACCGCAAGTATAGTGACTGTTATTCCATTACTCTACTGGATAAACAAAATCTATTCACCACTGACTTGTTTTTAGCGGAAACTGTGCATCCACCACTCTATAATGGGCAAAGTATTTTATGAATATTAATTGGATGGACTTTTACGGTTTTCATCATTTTTAACACCCTTTAATTTCAATTGTATAATTGTTTCTTATTCACCTGTTTATTAGCAGTTGTAATTCTATTGCTCCATATTATGTTTTGCCTATAGTTAATAGGAAGCAATTTTTTTTGCCAATAAAACATTTTAGCTTTTAGACATATACTCTCAATTTAATATCTATCAGTACAAATACTACACTTTATATTTGTACTCTCTGTGCAGGGCCGGATTGGCCATCGGGCACTTCTGGCAAATGCCAGAAGGGCCGATGGCTAGTTGGGCCGATCCAGCGAGGCAGGATGCCCGACCAAGCAGCGCAGCTCACTGCCCACTGCTCGGCGGACAGTTTCAATGTGATATCCGGCCAGTAATCACATGGGACGGCACCTGTCACGTGGTGCGTGTCCTATGTGATTACTGCCCGAACATCACATTGAAACTGTCCGCCGAGCAGCGCAGTTACAAGGTAAGTGTGTGTCTCAGTGGGGGCTGGCTGGCGCTGTGCTGAAAATATCATAATTCCTCCCTGTTCCTTTCTCTAACCTGTGCCCTCCTCATTATCATAGCACTTCAAGACTTTTTTGCCAAAAATTATTGTAGTAATATTTTATGTATTGAGTTTCATACTGTATATTAGTATATGTGTGGGCCATGTACATATAGTGCATGTGTGTGGGGCCATGTATATATAGCGCATGTGTGTGGGGCCATGTGTATATATAGTGTGTGTGTGGGACCATGTGTATATATAGTGTGTGTGTGTATGTGTGGGGCCATGTGTATATATAGTGTGTGTGTGTGGGGGGCCATGTGTATATATATTTAGTGTGTGTGTGTGTGGGGGGCCATGTGTATATATATAGTGTGTGTGTGTGGGGGGCCATGTATATAGTGTGTGTGGTGGTGTGTGCGCGCAGTATTTTAATATAATATGTGAGGGAATGGAGGTGGGAGGTAGGCTATTTAATGGTGGAGTGTAGATGGGGGCTAATTATTTAAGGTGAGGTGAAGGAACCTTTAATTTCATGCTGGGGTGGTTTAGGGCTATCAATTGAATATGGGGCTGATTTTGGGGAGAAGGGCTATTTATTAAATGTGAATATGAATTATTTATTGCTGGGGATGGTTGTGGAAAATGGCTATATTTATTAAACTTTAATGCTATTTAATTTAGTGCTGGGACTGTCTGCAGGGAGGGAAATATGTTTTGAGTAAATGGGTATATTGTTAATTTAATGTTGGGGCTGGTTGGAGGGAAATAGGTCTACTTATTAAATGTGAATATTATTATTGTGGGGACTGGAGGGAGGCCTAATTATAAAATGTGAGTGCTATTGTTTTAACACCTGGGCTGGTTGGAGTTTTCTAAATCTCATGTACCCCATTTTTTTCAGAATTGGGCATCCAATATTCCAGGCAGTGGCGGATCCATGGGGGGGGGCGATCGCCCCCCTAGCAGGGGCTTGCTGCCGACGGCTGCACACTGTGCAGGTCCGTTCAGCAGTGACAGTGTGCTGCCCGGCTGCTCTGATTGTGTTTTAAACACAATCAGAGCAGCCGGACAGCACACTGTCACTGCTGAACGGACCTGCACATACTGTGCAGCCGCCGGCAGCCTTAGAAATCAGAAAGGGGGCGGGGCTTAAGTCGCCCCCCCTAAACTCGCCCGGGGTAGAATAAATGTCTAGATCCGCCCCTGATTTCAGGATCAAGACAAGAAAGAACTGAGCTAAATAAACCAGCTGCTACAAGTGGTAAAAGTGACCAAGACAGGTAGGAGAGAGCAGGACAGTCTGCCAACTGTCCTGAATCTGGTGGGACAGTCCTGAATTTGGGTGATTATCTCACTTAGTCAGGATTTGGTTTGACTGCAAGGACAGTTGGGAGGTATGTCCCGCTTCACAATGTACTGCTTGTGAAGGCAGAGCTGTGTGCTTCTAACAGTAGTGCACACAGTATTACCTGTGTATTTGTCTAAAATGATAACCATGTTACATAATAGGGGCCCTGCTGTCTTAAATACCCCGGGTCCCCTGAGCCTTAATCCAGCTCTGGTTAGGGGAAGGGAACTGATAGCTGCTCTCAGTTCCCGGACAGGACACAGCCTGCAGAGAAAGCCGAGGATCTCTAAATATCACAAGATCTGGTAATCTCGTGAGACAAAGAGCTTCCCTGCTCACTCTACAGGAAGTTCCCACCCTTATGGATGTCAGCACCACCCGAAGCATCCCCAGTAGAATGGGGATGGCGTGATGTGGTTGGGAGGGCATGATAAATGTAATGTTTTAATATAATGTATGTATCAATGCCCCATGTTGGCCACACCCACAACACAATGTGGCCCTTCAGTTTTTTTCATGCTGGTACTGAGTTGGGCCTGTGTACTTGAAATGCCAGGGCTGATTTTTAGTCCCAGTCTGGCCCTGTCTCTGTGTAACAATAGCGCAGGATCAACCTTCTAACTACTTGTACTATTGACAAGTTAGGATCACCTGTAAGATCTCTAGCTGCTGGTTACACAGGTCATATGTGGACCAGTGCGCACCAATTATTAGTTTTATCCACTACAACTATATTATCTATAGTAGAGAGTACATTGTCCTTTTTATAATACTCAAGAGTTCTTCAATCCATATACAAAGTTTGTTGATATCGTTTTGGAACACTTGATTATAATGTGGCTGGAGACTAGAGGAGTGGACCCCAAAATTGTTACATTGCCTGGGGCCCCATGTGGTCGCTTGTGATTTCAAGTGCATTTTGTTTAAAGTGTGGAGTTATATTCAGGAAGGAATGTTGTGCTGAGAGAGTGAGATAAATAGAGGAATTAATCTGAGCGCTTATTGAAGGTGATTCGCTTTTCTGTCTGTTTATAAATTGTCTTTTTTTTCCTTTTCTTTTTTTTTCTTTTCCCTGTTAGAGCTAGTGAGGGTGGTTAAATTGCATTATTTGATACAGCTGATTAGTGCTAGCTCTATTTAACAGGAGGTGGTAAGTTATTTCATTGAGCTTGTGATTTCAACTACATTTTAATTAACTGCATTTTGTTTAAAGTGTGGAGTTATATCCAGTAAAGAGTTTGATCCAAAAAGGGTTGAATCTTGGAAGGAGTAAGGAGTATGTCATTATATTAAGCATACTTGCACTCTCTCCCATATTGTCCAAGAGTCTCCCGAATTCTGGGCAGGTCTCTTCGGACTCCTGGGAGAGTAGGCAAGTCTCTCATAACCTGCAAATTGGTAGCCAAAATGACGCGATTCGCTGTGAATTGCGTCATTTTGGTTGCATCCCGTTACAAAATTATGATTCCGTTGCGGGGGGTGGGGCCAAAAGTGACACAATTCACCACTCCCCGCCCACTTCCACCATCTCACCACACCCCCTTTCCAGGATCTCCCGGATGCCAACTAAAGAAATTTGGCAATTATGATATTAAGCCAGTGTTTAGTATACAGGAAGTTATTTACGAGAGTATTGGTGATAATATAGAGGCATTGTGGTTGGAAATATCTAGGGGAGAAAAAAGTTCAGAGAAGTTGCTGATAGGGACATGCTATAAATCGCCAGATATTAGTATGACTGAGGAAGCTCAACTTCTACAGCAAATTGAAAAGACTACACCAGGGGTCGGCAACTCCCGACACGTGTGACAGACGTAGCACGCGGACCACTTCTGTCTGAAATGCCAGCGCTGCAGCTGTCTCACTAAAGCAGCGTTTCGGCCATCATTCGCTGCTTGACTGAAACGGCTTCCGGGTTTCTGGAGAGGAAAATGCGTGTCTCCAAAGGTAAGTAAGAGGGGTACTTAAAATTGAGGGGCACATCTATGTGGCATACTATGACTAGAGAGGACAACTATGTGGCATACTATAACTAGGGGGGACAATTGTGGCATACTATGACTAGGGGGGACATCTATGTGGCATACTATGACTAGGGGGGGACAACTATGTGGCATACTATGACTAGGGGGGACAACGATGTAGTATACTATGACTAGGGGGAATAACTATGTGGCATACTATGACTAGGGGGAATAACTATGTGGCATACTATGACTAGGGGGAATAATTATGTGGCATTCTATGACTAGGGGGAATAACTATGTGGCATACTATGACTAGGGGGAATAACTATGTGGCATACTATGACTAGGGGGGACAACTATATGGCATACTATGACTAGGGGGGGACAACTATGTGGCATACTATGACTAGGGGGAATAATTATGTGGCATTCTATGACTAGGGGGAATAACTATGTGGCATACTATGACTAGGGGGAATAACTATGTGGCATACTATGACTAGGGGGGGACAACTATGTGGCATACTATTACAAGGGAGGACAACTATGTGGCATACTATGAATAAGGTGGACAACTATGTGGTATACTATGAATATGTGGGACAACTAAGTGGCATTCTTTAAAGATGGGGGGCAACTATGTGGCATTCTATGAATTAGGGGCACAACTATGTGTCATGATATTAATTGGGGGCACAGCTATGTGGCATTCTAAGAATTATGGGCACAACTATGAGGCATAATATGAATTGGGGGCACAATTATCAGGCATGATGTGAACTGTCACACTACTGTGTGGCATAACGTTTATCTGCCGGTCCCAGAACTGTTAATATGATATTAGCATCATAAAATGAGACATTATATATATATATATATATATATCCTATTGCCACACCTGGACTAGATTTTAGCCGGCACACTGATAGAAAAAGGTTGCAAACCCCTGGTCTACACAACTAGGTCAAGTTATAATTATGGGGGATTTTAATTATCTGGACATTGATTGGATCACCGAGACTTGTGGTACAGCTAAGGGCAACAGGTTTCTGAGCACTCTAATAGATCATTATATGTCCCAAATAGTAGAGGAACCAACTAGAAACCGGAATATACTGAACCTAGTAATAACAAATAATGTAGACATAATATCAAATATTCAAGTAAGGGAGCACTTGGGAAACAGTGATCATAATATGGTCTTATTTGAAATTAGTTTCCAGAAGCAACAGTATAAGGGACCGACTAGGACTATAAACTTTAGAAAAGCACATTTTAATAGCTAAAGGAGTCTATAAAGTGCATAGACTGGGACGCTTTTTTTTAGGGAAAAAATACATTACAAATGTGGGCTGTCTTTAAAATGTTTTTCGAAAAGTTAATTCCTATGGGAAACAAATGTAAAAGAATTAAGTCTTGTCACTGAGTTAGGGTCAGAGGACTGCCCGTACAGCCGGCTCACATGATATTACCTCCCAAGAGGCGCGAAGTCTAACTGTGAGGGAGGTGTTCACCAGGGACTCCCGCAAGGAGGTTTGGAGTTAGCTGCTCCCAGACCACAGGTCGCCGCCCTCTTAGGGGGTGATGAGTGAGGCTGTATTGAAAACCAAGATAATAACTGAAGATGGCATGGATGAGAAGTAGCTCAATGACAGAGACTAAGAGGCAGTTTACCAGGACAATTGTAGAGCCAATGTATTGAGAGTAAGGAGCATCAGGCGAGTATGCAGGTTATACTGGAGACTGGTAGCGATGATCTGCGGGTAGATGTGCTGGAGACTTAGAGAACAGGTAGCAATAATCTGCAGAGCGTTACCACAGGTTAGTGGAGTAGACACAGAGGCTGTGATGATCTGCAGATAGATGTGCTGGAGGCCTCAGAGAACAGGTAGCAATAATCTGCAGAGCGTTACCACTGGATACTGGAGTAGACACAGAGGCTGCGATGATCTGCGGATAGATGTGCTGGAGACCTCAGAGAACAGGCAGCAAAGAGGAGCCAGGGAACAGGAAATCTGAACTGGAGAGTAGACCTGAAGATCTATCAGCTTGGTAGAGAAGCAGGCGCTTTAAATAGACAGAGCTGACAGACAATTAACCAATCAAGAGGATGCAGGAAGTATTGAGCAAACCAGGTGTGTGCAAGCTCAGTTCAGACCAGCAAGTGAATGCAGGAAGATGGAAACAGGTGAGAACAGTGACCATAATGCAGGTTTAGCTGGTGCAATGTGTGACAAGTCTAAAGCAATGTGGCTAATTAATAAGGTAAAGGAATAAATGAAAAGGAAGAAGCGTGCATTTAAATTGTTTAAGTCTTAAGGGACTGAGGAGCCCTTCTGTATCTACAAGGAATGTAATAAATTATGTAAAAAGGAAATTAGATTGGCTAACTTAGAAAATGAAATACAAGTTGCAAAAGTCAGTAAGACAAACCCTAAAAAGTTTTTTTAAGTATATAAATGGGAAAAGGATTTAAAAAGACAATATAGGACCCCTAAGAAGTGAGATAATAAGGAAAAGGCAGAGGTATTAAACACTTTCTCTATTTTAGTATTTACTAGAGAGGAACAAATGGTAGGAATAATACAGAAAATGGAAATGCAACCGTACCATTAATTAACTTGGCTGACAAAGGAAGAAGTCCAAAGGCGACTGAATAAAATTAATATAAAGCTCCAGTTCTAGATGGCATACACCCAAGGGTACTTATGGAGCTAAACTCAGAAATAGCTAGACCGCTAGTCTTAATTTTCAGAGATTCAATTTAATCTGGCAAAGTACCAAGGGATAGGTGAATAGCAGATGTGGTGCCATTGTTTAAAAATGAAATCAGATCAGAACCAGGGAATTATAGACTTGTAAGCCTGACATCAATAGTGGGAAAACTACTGGAAGGTATATTAAGGGATCGTATAAAGGATTACTTGGTGCGTAATAAGATTATTAGTGGGAATCAGCATGGATTTGTGAGGGATAGGTCATATCACACTAATCTAAGTTAAAGTGAAGCCTTAAGCTGAGGGCAATTAAAATATCGTGTTATAGTTGACAACACGAGCCCTTAAGAGTTAAATAGTTATCACTGCCAGCCAATCGTAGTTAAAAGGGGGAGGGGATAGTAAAGGGATAAATCACACTGGGGGAGTGGGCTGGCCCTCTCTTGGTTCCTGGTCTGCGGATAGGAAACATCTCCAGAGATAGCTAAGGATTTGTTTTTATTAAAATATTTTCTGAGCTTATATTCATTCTCTTTAATCTTTGCCTTTAATTTCCTTTTATCGCCTGTCTTTTATTTGGTTTTTGTTCCCTGTCACCGATATAATTCTCATATCCTCCTCCGTTTTTGTTGTTTTTCTAATTTTATCTTTCATCTCCATTTCTTTTATTTATTTAACTTTGTTATTCATTGTCTCCCTTAATGCTTTAAGTCTGATTTTTCCTGTCAGAATTAGCTTCCCCTTTACAAGTGTCCGTCCTGTCATCAGCTCCCACCGTCACCCTCCCCACCCCCTTGCTTTGCCCACAGTCATCGCCCCATAGTATAAATTCCCCTCTCCAGTATTAATAGCCCTGTCCCATTACTTTAGTCATGTCCCGTTCCCGCCGTCAGGTGCCCCCGCCAGCCCGTTATTTGGATAGCGGTGATGCCGCGACCGCTGTTGTGGCGGTAGCCCCGCCCCCCTCAGAGAGTCCAGCGGCCATCTTAGAAGTCCCTGCAAGTGAGTCTGTTAGCGCGCGAGGGGAACCTCGCGACGCTGCAGATTCAGGGCCTATTATTTCAGCACCTGCACCGGAGCTTAATAGAAGTTTCGGGCGGCAGGTGCATAATAGAGTATCTAAAGGGAGGAGAGCCCACGCACCGGAAAGGGCTGTGCCCCCATCTTCAGCTGCACCACTGGGTCAGAGGGGGCGAAGGGGGAGGAGAGGTAGAACCTCCTCCCTTTCAACCACTAGGAGTAACAGTTTCAATTCCTATTCACAAGTAGGGAATGATGCAAGTGTTAGTACAGAATCAAACCTTAGTGGTAACAGGTTTGATGCGACCTCTATAAACAGGGATGTAGGGCCAATGGGTGGTTTTTCCTCAAATAATTCCCCTCATATTAATTTGGGAGGTGATCCCATAGTAAATATAGATTCAACTGCTCCTATGAATCAAATCAGTATTAATCCTGCATTTATGCAGCAACATGTCCCTTCAAGATTACCACCACTTATGCCAGAGGGGTGGTCGAGAGACAGAGGTCGTCCATGTCACGCTGGCGGTTCCCCTGCGGCTTTAGGTGTCCCCAGTACATACGTAGCACAATCTCCCCTTCTTTTTTCACATGATGAAAGAAATTTGGGCCAGGTTTCACACACATCCCATAGTTTGTGGCAGGGATATCAGTCTTTATCAGAAGATGCCTCTTTTAGGCCTATTAATGCCGACAATGCTGGGCCTCAATACGGTTATATGGCAACACACTCAAGGAACATGCCATATACGTTCACGCAGAACCAGAGTAGATACCCACCGCCATCATTGCAGAATATGCAACCATTGAATATATCATCTGCCTGAACCCTCCCTTATCCGCCCCCCGTTTCACAAGGAAATTTTAGCACAGGGTCTCAGTGGTCAGCCCCCTACCCACCACAAGATAGAAGACTACCATATTCTTATCCAGACATGGCATCTCCATTACAAAACGCAATTCCACAGCAAAGTTTTAATCAAATTACGGTTCAAATGGTGAGAGATAATACATTGTCACAACCACCAGCCCCGGGTTTTCGAGTTAGTAGGGGATTTGAAGTCCCTGTACCCGCGTCACTCAGTAGTTCTGGTCAGGTAGGGGTGTCTAGATCAGAAGTAGTACCTGTGTCTAATGTAATTTCTCATTCAGTAACACAGACAAGTCAAGGAGGTGAATTGAGTTCGTTAGGAGGATTGGGAGTAACGTCGCAAGTCGCATCGGTGGAAGAGGCACTACAAGCAAGTGGAACAACTGTCAGTGCGCATCAGGACAGCTCATCACAACAGAGACCGGGGATCTCGGGTACTGCAGTCGGTGAGAATAATGTTTTAATTATGCACCAGTCACGAACTCAGACACATAGTCCCCCTATGTCATCTACTGATGACGATTCGTCGGATGACGAACAAGACTCGCGCAAGCTCCTTAGTTTGTTGAAAAATCACTTGAGTCACCCAGCTAAGATAGCGTCCGCGTCAATGACTCCATGAGCTGCGTTAGGTGGCCCCATGGTACGCTGTGGCAATACAGCGCTGTTAACAGGTGTGAGGCCATGTATGAAAGACCGAATTAGAAAAGGTGCGTTTGTAGATATGTTTTCACTTACAAAGAAAAGTAAGAAAGAGTTGGCCACGGCTTGTGCTAAAGGGGGTATCGGTGAAGAAGCGTATCGCTCCTTTAATAATTGGGTTTCAGGATACTGTGTTTTTGCGGCATGCTATTTAGATACCAGACCGGCAGCCTTAATTGACGTATGGCGTTATCTTCATTTGATAACTGAAATGGCAAATAAGGATGGGCATAATGCGTGGAGGAGATATGATGAGAGCTTTAGAGAGAAGGCTGAAGGGCTAGATCGGATACCATTTGAATGTAAAGATATGGAAACTTGGTCAGAACTTATGCGCCCTTCGGGTGGGGGTCAATTTGGAAATGATAGGTATCCAGGAACTGGGGGGTATAGTGCCCCCCGTAGAAAGCAGAATAGATGTTTTGCTTTCAACAATTCCACCTGCGGCAGAGGAGAATCATGCAGGTATAGACATACCTGCGCGATTTGTAGAGGTGCCCATTCAGCAAAGGATTGTACAAGGAATACAGCGACCCGTGGATGGGGTCGCGGTATGTCAGGAGCTGCTGCGCAAGGCTCCTTCACCAGTTAATTTGGATTGTTTATATAGATGGTTGGGTTTCTTTCCAGACACCCTGCATGCCAAATTTCTCCACAACGGTTTTACTGATGGTTTTAGGTTGCCTATTGTTGGACTGGTGCGGTCCAGTGATGGCCGGAATTTGAAATCAGCGTCTCTCCTTCCCCAAGTATTGTGGGATAAAGTTAATAAGGAAGTCATCCTGGGACGTATGTTAGGCCCATTTAACTTACCTCCTTTTGCGGATTTAATATTGTCCCCTGTTGGTGTTGTGCCAAAGAAAACGGCAGGAAAATACAGTTTAATCCAGCACCTGTCTAATCCCCCGGGTTTTTCAGTAAACGATGCCATTGACGAGAGACACAGTTCAGTAAGCTATCAGTCTTTCGAAGAGGCTTTAAAACTTGTTAGATCATTTGGGAGGGGTGCGCTTTTAGCTAAAATAGACGTAGAATCAGCATTTAGATTGCTTCCCCTTCATCCAGAATCTTTCAGATTCATGGGTTTTAAATTGCAAGATGGCTACTATATCGATCGCTGTCTTCCAATGAGATGTTCAGTGTCTTGTGCATATTTCGAATGTTTTAGTTCCTTCCTGCATTGGTGTATACAAGCAGGAACAGGCCACGTTGGCCTGGCTCATTATTTGGACGATTTTTTATTCATTGGCCCAGCCGCATCCTCAGTTTGCGCAGATGTATTGTTTTCGGCAAAATCTCTTTTTGCCGTTATGGGAGTTCTAATAGCCCATGACAAAACTGAAGGCCCTATTGATTGTTTGCCTTTCTTGGGTATAGAAAGCGATACTACAGCAGGATGTTGTCGTCTACCCAAAGAAAAGATCGATAAGTTAGTTTTCGTTATCTCAGAAGTTTTAAGTTCAGACACAAGTCCTTTGAAGGGGTTACAGTCATTGTTAGGATTATTGAACTTTGCTTGCAGAGTCATTCCGATGGGAAAGATTTTCTGCAGAAAGTTGCAATTAGCTACCGCGGGTTTAACGAAGCCCCATGCTCGGCTTCGTTTAGCCATGGACATCCGATATGACCTTCGGATCTGGTCCATATTCTTAAAAGATTTTAATGTAGTTCGGATTTGGCAGTCTCCTATTGTATCTAGTTTAGAATTAGAGCTCCATACAGATGCCTCCGGAGCTCACGGCTTAGGAGCCTTTTTAAAGGAGAATGGTGTGCTTCCCCTTGGCCGATAGAATGGAGACAAAACGGTTTAGTAAAAAATCTTTTGGTATTGGAATTATTTCCAATAGTATTGTCCCTTGAATTGTGGTCCAATAGTTTGTCGGGCCAAAATGTAATTTTTTGGTGCGACAATTTAGGTGTCGTCCAGGCCATTAATCAACAAAAGTCAACTTCGTTACCTGCGGTCAATCTGTTGCGCAGACTGGTACTTTTGTGCTTAAAGTTTGATATCTCTTTCCGGGCTAAGCATGTCCCAGGAATAGAGAGCCAGGTAGCCGACTTGTTATCTCGATTTCAATGGAGTCGATTTAGAACACTTGTCCCACACGCTAATTTAATTGGAATTCCTTGTCCTCTTTCCGCTTGGCAGATGGTCGAGTCGGTATAAAGGACTTGGCGGAAGCTTCATTGGCTTCTTCTACTAGACGATCTTATCGTGCTTCATGGCAACAATGGCAATTATTTCTGAACACATACCCGGGTGCTTTGCCCTCAGTTCAGAATGAACTCATATTAGAATTCATGTGGAACAGATATTTGCAGGGTGCTACTAAATCTAATATGGCTTCTACACTTGCTGGCATTTCCTTTATGGCTCGCTTGCATGGGTTTCCAGACCCAACAAAAGGATTCATGATTTCTAAAGCGTTGAAAGGTTGGGCGAGGGAACGACCAGTAGAGGCTGACACTAGGCGTCCCATTTCCATTGAAGTATTGAAACAATTGGTAGAGGCACTTGCATCAGTTGCTTCCAATCCATATGAAGTATTGTTATTTAGTACAGCTTTTTGTATGGCCTTCCATGGGGCTTTTAGAATAAGCGAACTTGTGGCAAGGTCTAACACCGATATTGGAAATGCTTTATTGGCTAAGCACACACATATTAATTCTACACATGTTTCCTGTAAGTTGACCCGATCAAAAAACGATCAGTTTAAGCCTGGACAGTGGTTCAACATATGTACACACGAAGATTCAAACATTTGTCCGGTGATATTGTGTTCAAAATTTTCTCTGATTCGTCCTAAAGGAGGGGATATGTTGCTACTGCATGCAGATAGATCACCGCTTTCTAAATTTCAGTTTAATGCCCTATTTAAACGTTCATTAAGCTATATCGGATTAGATCCGTCCTTGTATGGTACCCATTCATTTAGAATCGGGGCTGCTACAGCTGCAGCTGAGAAAGGTGCTTCCCCTGCGGACATTTAGGCTATTGGCCGTTGGAAATCCAAGGCCTATAAAACTTATATTCGCCCGCAATCCTAGTTTAATAGGCTTTTGCCTCACCAACTCGTTAACCCATGGCTATGCTGCTTGTCGTTTTTAGCAAGGGCATGAGGGGATTTTTTCCCCGTTTCTCCTGGATAAAGGCCTAATTGGCTATTGGCCTCCGGGGTGTCTCGGTTTTTTTGTCCTTCATATGGGCTAACTTCCCCTACCCTCCCCCCCCCCCCCCACCACATTCACGTGTCACGATTAGATTGATTATTAGCGGCCTGTGCGGCTGAGTTAGTATTTTCGGTAAGGATTTCGCTTGGTTATTATATACAATGACATTAGTCGGATTAGTAAAGCGATCCTAGAGTTAAGACGGACATGCTTGGTCTTGTATATTTAACGAACTTTCATTTAAGTATGGGATCTGCTGTTGTATGCAGAGATCAGTTCCCTTTAACATATTAGATATTTATATTTCCCACATGGGCATAGTGGCATAAGGTTCTTTGGTAAAGCTGTCCGGTCGTTAATGATTTCGCTTGGAGTGACATTTCCAAGAATACTAGTGGGATTGAGAGTAAACCGATTCTAGATTAAGACGGACTCGCTTGGTTACATGAATTAAAGAACTTATATATAGAATTGATCTACTGCTGTGTGCAGGGGTCAGCCCCTTCATTTAACTTACTAAATACTTACATTGCTCTAATTGACATAGTTATTAAATGGTTCTAATAAGTGAAACATGTTTCTTTGGTTATAGGTGCTCTGAACAGGAAGACAACCATATGGGTTTTAGGCCACTCATATGTTTTTTGGGCAGAAAAACACAATTTGGCCTATGATTGGGCATTATTTCCCAGCCCAGTAGCTATAAAATGGGTGGGAAAAAGGGGTCATAAATGGCTTTCGATTAAAACCCTACTTGAAGAAGAAATTAATAGTCACGGTTCCCCTGATATTGTAGTGATGCATGCTGGAGGTAACGATTTAGGGCAAGCTAAATCACTAGAATTAATTATAAACATGAGGGAAGATTTTAAAGCTATGCATGCGAAGTGGCCAGAGATTAAATGGTTTTGGTCACATATTATTCCACGTCTCAACTGGAGAGTTACAATTGCTGCTCCCAAAATGCAGTCCATACTAAGAAAGACCAACAAAGCGGCAGACAAAGTAGTCCTTGCTTTGGGAGGTACAGTAGTTTCACACCCATGGATATCCGTAAGGGATACTCAATTTTTTCGCCCTGATGGGGTCCACTTAAATAATCAGGGTTTAGAATTGTTTATATTGCAGATTTATGGGCAGTTAGTTTCAGTGGTCAGGGGTTCATATGGCGGGCTGATAACCCGTTAAAGGGTTTCAGCGGTGGGCAGGAGAGCGGTGCAGTCAGTGACTAATCGAAGGTGCTACCGTTTAAGGGCCGCACGTTGCTGAACCTTTCGCAGTAACCCGACTCTTGGTCCTCTTGGGCGGAGGGTCCCTTTGCTCGCCTTGAGCGGGCGCATTATTGTGAGTCCAGAGGGGGGCTGTAGCGCTGACGCCAAGTTTAGCTCCGACCAATGTAAAGACTTGGGACTCGTAAAGTCTTGGAACAGTGGTAAGTGAGGTTTACAACTGTATTGGTTTCAAGATTAGTTGTTAGCTGACTGCGTTGCTCTCGCCGCCATGACAGTTCAAAAAAATGTCATTAATAAACTGCGACCCCTTACCAAATATATATACTGTGTCTGTGTGGTTATTTTAGTTAAGTATAGATAAGAATTTAACAATAAAGGTTATAAGTTGTGTCAAGGTATTAACACTGAGCATTTTATTAGTTTCTACGAGGAAGTTAGTGGGAACTTAGACCATGATAGTACAGTAGATATGGTCTGTTTAGATTTTGCAATACAGTGCTACACAAGAAGTTGCCTTACAAAATAAGGGAACTAGGTCTAGCAAACAACATTTGTATTTGGGTCAAAAACGGGTTGGAGAATAGGGAACAGAGAGTTGTGATAAATTGAACATTTTGTAATTAGTCAAAAGTTTTAAGTGGTGTACCTCAAGGTTCCATGCTAGGGCTACTCTTTTTTAATATATTTATTAATGAACTTGATGATGGTTTAGAGAGCAAAGTTTCCATTTTGCAAAACTTTGTAAGATAATAAAATTAGAGCAATATGTAGTTTCTCTGCAAAGGAACTTGAATAAACTAGAGGATTGAGCGGCCAAATGGAAAATAAACTTTAACATAGATAAATGTAAGGCTATGCACTTAAAGATCGAAAGAAAGCATGCAATTTATAAAATAAATGAGATACATTTAGGGGAATCTATAATGGAAAAGGATTTGGGAGTGCTTGTAAACAGTAGACCTAGCAATAGTGCTCAATGTCAAGCAGCAGCTGCAATGGCCAATAAAGTATTGGCATGCATAAAAAGGGGCATAGATGCAAGGGAAGACAGTGTAATTTTGCCACTATATAAATCGTTGGTAATCTTGAATACGGAGTACAGTTCTGGGCACCACTCTACTAAAAAAAGGCATTTTGGAACTAGAAATGGTTCAGAGAAGGGCGACAAAATTGATAAAGGGTATGGAGTCATGTAGTTATGAGAAAAGGTTAGATACTATTGGCATGTTTACTTTACAAAAGAGGCATCTTAGAGGGGATATGATTACTATGTACAAATACATTAAGGGACACTACAGAGAACGTTCATGGGATTTTTTTACCCCAAGGATTGTACACAGGACACACAGTCACCCCCTAAGGTTAGAGGATAGGAAGTTTCACAACCAGCAAAGGAAGGGGTTCTTTACAGTAAGGGCAGTCAATATATGGAATTCACTGCCAGGGAAGGTTGTGATGGCAATTAAATATCATCAACTATTTACATAGCGCCACTAATTCCGCAGCGCTGTAAAGAGAATGCACTCACATCAGTCACTGCCCCATTGGAACTTACAGTCTAAATTTCCTAGCATACACACACAGACAGTAAGAGAGAGTAGGGTAAAGAGAATGCACTCACATCAGTCCCTGCCACATTGGAGCTTACAGTCTAAATTCCCTAACATATGCACACACACACAGACAGACAGAGAGACTAGGGTCAATTTTGATAGCAGTCAATTAACCTACTAGTATGTTTTTTGAGTGTGGGAGGAAACCGGAGCACTCAGAGGAAACCCACGCAAACACGGGGAGAACATACAAACTCCACACAGATAAGGCCATGGTCGGGAATTGAACTCTTGACCCCTGGGCTATGAGGCAGAGGTGCTAGCTACTAAGCCACTGTGCTGCCTATATGTTTAAGAAAGGGTGAGACACATTTTTAGCAGAAAAGGGAATCAAGGGTTACGACCGTTAATTCAAATGAAGGGTAGCAGTGGATCCAGTGAGAAATAGGACTGCAATATTGGGTTAGGAGGGATTTTACTCGCTTGAAACAGATTGGCAGTTGCTTCATCCGGATCAATTTCAAATATAAGAGAGGGATCGCAAGAGATCCAAAATAGTTTTAACTTGATGGACTGGAGCCTTTTTTCAACCACATCATTTTTTTTTAAAAAAAACAAAACTTTTACGTAGATTGAGCTTTTTCCTGCATTACCCCACTGACCATTTTAGATATATAGGTTTACTGAACTGATAAATCCAGTGGCATAATCAATTGAAACTGACAGTGAAGTAATGCTGCTGTTTTGCTATAAAAGTATAAAAAAATAAAAAATTAGATTTTATATATACACTGCTTATGTTTTGACATCCATAAATACATTTTATAGCAAATGTAGACCACCCACACGAGGCATTTTCCATTGAACTCTACAGATGTCCCGCTAGGCAAAGTGTTGTTAAAAGCTACCAGGGTCTAAATATGTTTCACCATACTTAAAATACATTTATGGATCTGAGTAAGTACAAGGTACAGAGGTACTGGTAGGTTTAAGATGGAAAGGTGCAGCTAGTAAAAGCAGGAATGGTTTGACCAATTAATTTATTGCTTCTAATCAAGATAAAAAATGTCTGTGTTGGGAAAACGTGCAATATAAATATAACCTAGATAAAAGTATTAACTATACATATGAATTTATGTAACTATAAATCCTATAACAGAACTGGATTACTTAACTAAAAATTCTGACACATCATTCCAATTATTAACTGATGGAACTATAAGGGCTGGCTTAATATGCACTATATATAGTTTAATAAATAGTAGTTATGATATGTATAACCAGGGGTGGATTGGGAACGTAAAGCGGTCCCTGTCCCTGTATGCGTGTCTGCCCACTGTGTGTACTAGTATATTTGTTCCTGGTATATGCATGCCCAGTGTCTGTACCAGTACATGTGTACCTAGTGCCTGCGTGCCTGCACCTGAGCATGTGTGCCCAGTGTCTGTACCGGAGTATGTTTATCCTTTTCTTGTCCCTTTTTCCTTCCCTACATGTCGCTGCTGGTGTCTTTAGCTCAGTTGCTGCTTGTCTGGATCCTGGAATATTGGGAGTTCTATTTGGGAAAAAATGTGTACATGAAATAAAAAAAACTCCAACCAGCCCAGGCTTTAAAACAATAACAGTCACGATTAATAATTAGGCTCCCTCTTGCACCAACATTAAAATAATAGCATTCACATTTGATAAATAGATCTATTTCCCTCTAACCAGCCCTAACATTAAATTAATAGTATTCCAATATAATGAATAACCCTATTTCCCACTCTCCAAACAGCCCCAGCAATAAATTAATAACACCTATGTTTAATACATATAACCATTTTCCACAATCATCCCGGCGTTAAATAATTCATATTCACAATAAATAAATAGCCCTCCTCATCAAACTCAGCTCACACTCACAAACTATATTAACAGCCCCCCCTCCCTTCCATCCCTCAAAACTTTATATTAAGAACCCACCCCCTCACACTCACACACAGCTTCATGTCCTACCATCCCTCACACATTATATTAAATATTACATAAAAACAAGGCAAAATGTAATTTCCAGGAAAATAAGGAACCAAAACACTTGTTATGCAGGAGGTGCGTCATTGCACTTCCGGCAGAGTGTACATTTGATAGTGGAAGTGCGTTACTGCAGCTCCTTGGTACATGTCTTTTGTACTCATGGGGATTACACACCTGCTAGGTAGGTGTCCCAGTGACTCATCTATGAATCGCTGAGTTTGGTTGTTATTAGTGAAAACCCGTTTGTGTACTTCCAGTTTTGGCACTTCCGGTTTATGCATATCAGGGTGGAAAGCATATTGTTTGGCGAGCCTCATAGAGTATACAAAGAGCCATTGCTTCATATATTTTGCAATGATATGCCATACTTGCCAACTCTCCAGGAATGTCCGGGAGACTCCCGAAATCCGGGTCGGTCTCCCGGACTCCCGGGAGAGCAGGCAAGTCTCCCGCATCCCGCAATTCCCTGGCCAAAATAACGCGATTTGCGGTGATTCAAATTTCCGTGATTGACCACGCCCCGCTCCCTTCCGCCTTCTAGTCATGCACCTCTTTCGGACTGCACTGCCTGAAAGTAGGTAAGTATGTGATATGCGGACTATCACATTTTGATGAATCATGTAGCTGAAGACAATCGAATGGGATTGCATAAGAAGTCAGGTAGCTACATGTGTTTTGTTTTTGTTTTTTTAATAAAATCTTTATGTAAAGATAAAAAATGTCTGAGTACCAAAACTAACGATACAAAGTTACATAGACAGCATGAAAGGCATATGAAAAACATACATTATCTGACATGATACTTACGAGTGTGTAGCTAAACAATGACCATGTCATAACATTTGAAAAACATGTTTTTTTTAATATCTGTCTTTTCTGTTGTTCTATGTGGTTGTCTTGACAAAGGTCAAAATGTAGGACCGAAACGTCGACTTATAATATGAGATATGGAATTGAATTAAAAGCAAATGTAAACAGAAAGGGTGATTGTATCTTTTAGTAAACTGCCATGTATTTTTGCGGCTACTCTGTCACTATTTTTAGCCAGCCAGCTCTTTGCAGACTTTGGACAAAATTACAGAAAATTTGGACAGTTGTAAAGAGATTAGAAAATAGACTGTAAATGACTATAAATGAATGTTAATGCTATAAATATTAATATAGGAGCAAAACAGATGAAAATCACATAATTTTACCTATTTTTCACAATCTTTAATTAAATCCATGTTTTTGGTGCAAAACCTGTAAAAAACCCAAAACACAAAGATGTTTTACATCCAAAATCAAAACACAGGGGCAGTGCATATCTCTAGAAGATATTATCCCAAAAAACAATCTTAGAAGTTCTCTGTAAGTGGAAAGGATAGGACCCAGTGTCGGCACAAGGCACAATCGAGACATGCAGCCGCGCAATGCGCAGAGACCTAGGGGCTCCCCACTAAACGCACGGGGAGCCCTGTACAGTCTGACATGGTGGTCAGACAATGCCTTGCTCACCTTCCATCATCTGCAGGTGCCATAAGCTCTGAGGCCCTGTTACCTCCTTCTCATTGTCTGCTGTAAGTGATGTAATCATCACGTCCTGACAATGTCAGTAAGCAGGTTTGGCTTCAGAATTGACAAAAAAATATTTCACAAAAGAGAAACAAAGAAATACCAGGGCCTCTCAGGGATGTAAATGTAATAATACAATGCAATTTATTATTATTATATACATATGTATATTTATATCACACTGTTCCTCCCCTTAATCACACTGCTAACCTTTTCATCACACTGCTGCCCTCTTCATCACACTGCTGGCCCCTTCATCACACTGTTCTCTGTTCTTTTCTTACCTCCTTGTGACCTTCATCTTTTCTGTCTTCTTCTCTTCTGTCTTCTTCTCTTCTGGAGTAGCTCCTCAACAGTGACGACTCAAGACATGTGCAGAATGATGAATTGGGCAGCGGTATGATGAAATGGGCATCAATGTGATGATGGAGGGGACCAGAGTGATGATGAAGAGGACCAGTGTGTTGAAGGAAAAGAATAGTGTGGCCCTGGTAGTTCTATGTTTCTCTTTTGTGAAATATTTTTCTTAGTTAAAATTCTCTTCCCCAGTTAATAGAAGTATAATTCTTGCACAGTGTGCTGCTAGACCTGGGGCCGACCCTGATAGGACTTGAACGAGACAGTAAAACTGAATGGAAGTTTTGTCAGGGAACTGTGTATTCAAAAGCTGCACTGTTGAAAACATAAACTTCAGCTTGTACCTCTGCTGTAAAATGAGATTCAAATCTGCACCAATGGTACTAAATAGGGGACACCATACTTTTAAACTAGTGAACAGTTTATATGTTCTATTGCTCCTATTCTCATAAGAATGTATTCATGAAGGTGGCAATAATTATTATTTCAAGATAGGGTCACCAAATATAGTGTACCCTTGTGGCACTAGAAATATTAGAATGTACATGGGCACATTTTTATACATATTAAATGTTTAGCTGTAGTGCTGATACATTTTGTATGCCTCTGTAGAATAATGCTACCATCAACGGTACATTTTCCATTCCTATAATGTGGGCTGGGCAAATCTCTTTATCGGACCTACTTTGAAGGCGCCCTGGTACATTTCTACTACAAAGGTGTCTTGAATGTGACATGCATATTATACTTTTTTGGCTGGGTCTGGGATTTCTTCCATGGATTCAGATACCTTACCTATATGGTAGTCTGTAATCAAAGTTAAGAAAAATATATATTTTAACTATAGCCTTTGTGTCTGTTGTTGTTGTTCCTTCTTATTAACAATAATTCAGTATTGCAAAGCCATAAAAGTACAGCTGCTCATTATAGTGGGCACACGGTTGCCAATTCACCCATAAATAGTTATGATACAAAGCAAGGGGTTAGGTTCTGTTCCCACACACCCCCTCCTGTACAGATTGACAATTCCAATGTATCAAATGCAAGTTCAGTCCCGTCCCCCCCACCAGTCACTGGAGCCACAACCCCACAGTCTTTCAATCTGTGAATGCCCCTGCAAGGTTACAACCACTCATGCCCGAAGGGTGTTCGAGACACAGGGGCCGCCCACTTTCCTCTGGTGGTCCTTTTGCAGTGTTGGGTGCCCCCTCGCTGCGGATGCACACTCTCTCCTTGTTTTTTCACAAGATAATTTGTTTCTGGGACATAGCTCACACCCGCCTCCAGGGGTCTGCACAGACCTCATTCCTCATTTGATAATTCCTCATATAGGCCAGCAGGTATTTGTAACATTCTACCTTACCACGAGCACACGGTTATGCAGCCAGGAAACATGCCATATCCTCCACTACTCAATCAGGTACAGTATATGCCCCCACCTTTGCAGAATGTGCCCCCAATTAAATCCCCAGCAGCCTGGCCGGCCCCTTATCCACCCCTGCTTCTCAAGTGGAACGGAGCGCCTTGCCACATTGGATGGCTCCCTACCCCCCTTCCGATAGAAGCATGCCCCAGGTTTATTCTGTCGCTCCATCACCCATGCAAAGCCCATTTCACCCTCAAAGTTTCAGCCAGATGCCTGCTTCCTCTTTTGTGTGCGACGCACTGACCCATTCACCAGCTCCTGGCTTTCAAGTTAATACGAGACTGGATGGTGTTGCTCCTCCCTCACTCAGTGGTTTAGAGCAAGTTGGTGTTTGTAGGTCAGATGTTTTGTCTCTACCTAATATATCTTCTCGTTCAGTAATGCAGGTACAGCAAAGGGGAGAAACGGCTGCGGCTGGAGGAAGCGTCTCGATATCACAGTCTACACCGGCGGCCAGCGGAGAAGAAATGGTGCAAGTTAATATCACAACAGATAACGTGCATCAGGATAGCACCTCACAAGTACAAGGGATTCTGATTTCCATAGTTGGTTAGAATATTTCTTTATCTACACAACAGTTGCACACACATAGCGCCTCAATGTCATCTACCGATGATAATTCACTGGTGGAAGCTCATGTGTCCTCCTGGTGGTGCTCAATTAGAAAGCAAAAGGTTTCCAGGAGCTGGTCTGCGTGGCACCCCCCGTAGGAAGCAAAACAGATGCTTTGCTTTCAATAACTCCACCTGCGGCAGGGGGGATTCATGCAGATACAGACATATCTGCGCAATGTGTTGAGGTTCACATCCCGCACGGGATTGCACCAGGAATACAGTGGGTACCAGGAGAGGTCATAATATGCCAGGAGCTCCTGCGCAAGACCCCTTCCCCAATTAGATTACCTTCATTATACAAATGGCTTGGTGTCTTTACAGATACCTCACACTCCAATTTTCTTAAAGAAAGATTTACACACGGATTTAGGCTTCCCATTTCCAGACTGGTGCGGTCCGGTGATGGCCGTAATTTAAAGTCTGCCTCGTTGTTTCCCAAAGTGGTGTATTGCAAAGTGAATAAAGAGGTTGCCTTGGGACGCATGATTGGTCCTTTTGAGTTTCCCCCGTTTTCAAACCTAATATTATCCCCTGTAGGGGTAGTGCCAAAAAAGTGGCAGGTAAATACCGCTTAATTCAGCACCTATCTCACCCCCTGGGTTTTTCAGTGAACGATGCCATTGATGCGAGACACAACTTAGTTACTTATAAGTCTTTCGAGGAGGCACTGGTCCTAGTTAGATCATATGGTAAGGGAGCGCTTTTAGCTAAGCTGGAAGTCGCCTTTAGGTTTTTAAACTACAGGATGGCTATTATATTGATCGCTATTTTCTTGTGGGCTGTTCGGTATCTTGTGCCTACTTTGAGCGCTTTAGCTCCTTCCTGCATTGGTGTATACAAGCAGGAACGGGCCAGGTTGGCGTAGCGCATTATTTGGATGATTTTTTGTTCATGGGCCCGGGCTCATCTACGGTTTGCTCGAAGGTTTTGTTTGCGGCAAAATCTCTTTTGCCATTATGGGAGTTCCAATAGCTCATGACAAAACTGAAGGTCCTGCTGTTTGCTTGTCTTTCTTGGGTATAGCAATAGACACCATTGTAGGATGTTGTCGTCTACCCAGGGAAAAGATTGAAAAGTTGGGGTCAATTATTGCAGAGGTTCTTAGCTCCAACACTAGTTGTTTGCGGTGGATACAGTCATTGTTGGGAATTTTGAATTTTCTGCAGAAAATTAAAATTAGCCACAGCTGGGATAACGAGGCTGCTTGCACAGCTTCATCTAATGACTGAAATCTGAGAAGATCTTCGGATTTGGGCTACATTCTTGGCGTACGTATTTGGCCGGATCGTATAGTGTCTAGTTTGGATTTAGAGCTTCACACAGATGCTTTTGGAACTTTTTCAAGGTGAATGGTGCGCTGCTCCTTGGCCTATGGAGTGGCGGAAAAACGGGCTAGTAAACTAGTAAAGAACCTACTGGTACTAGAATTGTTTCCCATAGTGTTATCCCTTGAGTTATGATCCACTTGTCAGGTCGGAACGTAGTGTTCTGTTGCGACAATCTCAGGGTGGTTCAGGCCATTAATCAGCAAAATTCATCTTTGTTACCTGCGTTTAACTTGCTGCACAGATTTGTGCTGTGTTCCTTAGAGTTTGATATTTCGTTTCGGGCAAGGCATGTACCGAGCATAGAGAATCATGTGGCTGACTCGCTATCACGTTTTCAATGGCGTCGCTTTTGGTCATTGGTGCCTCACACTAAGCTAATTGGAATTCCCTGTCCCCTTTCTGCTTGGCAGATGGTCGAGTCGGTATAATGGGCGGAATCTTCCTTGGCATCATTTACGAGACAGTATTATCGGGCCTCCTGGCTGCAATGGCATGGAGTTCGTACTCTGGAGGTCAGACTGATCCCATTGTAGACTTCATGTGGAGTAGATACTTACAAGGTGCTTCTAAGTCCAACATGGCAGCTACCCTTTCCAGTATTTCTTTTATGGCGCGGTTGAATAGCGTTTCAGATCCCACCAAGGGCTTCATGATCTCTAAAGCATTGAGGGGCTGGGCAAGAGAAAGCCCCATTGAAGCTGACGCAAGTCGCCCCATTTCAGTTGCGGTTTTGAAGCAATTAGTGGTAGCGCTTGCGGGCGATTGAATCAGATCCATATGAAGTACTTCATTTTAGCACTGCTTTTTGTCTGGCTTTCCATGGGGCGTTCAGGATAAGCGAGCTGGTAGCGCGATCTTGCACTGATATAGGAAATGCTCTATTAGCAAAATATACACATATTATGCTCATGTTTCTGGTAAGTTACCCCGCTCAAAAACTGACCAATTTAATAGAGGGCATTGGTTCAATTTATCCGCACAAGATGACCCGGCCATATGCCTGGTGGTATTGTGCAAAAAATTTTCATTGATTCGCCCTAAAGAGGGAGATATGTGGCTATTACATGCTGATGGTTCCCCTCTTTCAAAATTTCAATTGAATGCATTGTTTAAACGTTCTTTAGTTCACATTGGCTTGGATGCGTCTCCTTATGGCACCCATTCCTTTAGAATTGGGGCGGCCGAGAGGGGCACGTCCCCCTCTGACATACAGGCTATGGGCTGTTGGAAGTCAGAAGCCTACAAGTCATATATACGCCCACATCCCTAGTGTAGTTGGCTGTTGCCTCGCCTCTTCAGTAACCCAGGGCTATGCTGCTTGTCGCTTTTAGCGAGGGCATGAAGGTATTTTTCCCATTTCTCTCTGGATTAAGGCCTGATTGACTATTGTCCTCCGGGGATTGCTTTTTTTTTGTCCTTCATATGGGCTACCATTTCCCCTCCCCCTTTTCTATTTCCCCTTAGTCACGATTATTAATATAATTAAATAACAGCTTGTATGGCTGGAACTAGTCAAAATCAATTCTAAGAAGTAAGTGTTAAAGCATTCCACGTACGCGAGATACGCTTGGTTTGTTTTCATTATCAAATATACATAATTGTCGGTTTTTGGTAAAGCGGTCCTATATGTAAAGGATTACACTTGGTGGGATATAATCTCTGACATGCAGTCTTGGAGGATAAAGCAGTCTTATGGTACATCTGGACCTGCTTGATATTTAAGCCTTCAATATTTCATTGTTATAGTTATCATAACCTGCTGTTGTTTGCAGAGTTCAGGTCCCACTATAGAATCCACTGATCTACATCCGCTCAAATGAGAATGGTCATGTAAGTGCCCTAACGAGTCATATTCTTTTGGTCTTAGGTACTCTGAACCGGAGGATTAACATATGGGTCATGGGCCACTCATATGTTTTTTGGGCGGAGAAACATAACCTCGCCTATGACTGGTCCTTAATTCCTGGCCTGGTAACAATCAAATGGGTTGGAAGAAGGGGACTGTTATGGTATTCGCTCATGCCCCTACTGGAGGATAAGATAAGTAAATGTGGCCCCCCTGATATACTTCTAGTGCATGCTGGAGGAAATGATTTAGGTCGATCAAAATCCTTAGACCTAATTATACATATGAGAGAGGATTTGAGAGCAATGTATGCTAAGTGGCCCACGATTAAACTGTGTTGGACACACATTATTCCCCGTTTTTACTGGAGAGTCCCCATTTCTGCTCCGATCATGCAATCTATAATCAAGAAGACTAATAAAGCTACAGTAAAAGTCGTTAGTGCCTTAGGAAGTTCAGTGATAGCTCATCCGTGGATTACAGTAAGGCACAGTCATCTTTTCCGCCCTGATGGAGTTCACTTAACAAATCATGGGTTGGAGTTTTTCATTTATCACCTTTACAGGCATTTAGGGTCTTTAGTTTGTGCTCTGTATGGCGGGATGGGAACCCGTTAATGGGTCCCAGTGGTGGGTAGGAGAGCAGTGCAGTCAGTGACTAATCAAAGGTGTTTCCGTTGAATTGGCCGTACATCACTGCCCCTTTCGCAGTAACCCGACTATTGGTCCTCTTTGGTGGAGGGTCCCTTGGCGTGCCTTTGTGCAGGCGCATCAATGTGAGTCCAGAAGGGGCCATCGCGATGAAGCCAAGTTTAGTACCGGCCAATGGTAAAGACTTGGGTTTCATAAAGTCTTGGGACAGTGGTAATTGAGATTTACTTTACGCTGTATTGGTTTCAAGATTGGTTGTTAGCTGACTGCTTTGCTCTCGCTGCCATCAGAGTTTAAGAGCTTAAGAAATATGTTATATTAAATAAACTGCAACCTTTTTGCTAAATTCTATATCTTTAGTCCGTGTGGTTATTTTAGTTAAGTATGGTTATTAAGAATAACACAAAAAGTACTGGAGCATTTTATAGACTATCATCCTTATAACCCCTAGTATCCCAGTGTCACACAAGACAACATTGTCATTTTAAATAAAGCATAACCTGCACTGTTTTTCTGTTTTTCAAATCCCTAATATGCTCTTGTGTGCACCCAACATTAATAAGGTAATATAAGAGCTTTAATTGGATTTTGAGCGAGAAAAGTTTTATGACCTTTTTGGGTTTTTCATTGCACATGTAGGGTCTGATTTAGTAAAATGAATGTAAATTGCATTTTATTTAAAAGACACATAAATCGGGCATACGCACATCTGTATTCAACTAAAAACAGATCTGAAGATAGGTCTCTTGTTGAATATGAATCTAGGTACGCTCTGTTCTAACAGACAATAATACACTGCAGGACACGTCCAACACACTTGGAATGTAAAATCCCAAAATAATACACAGGGAAAAAAACAAGTATACAATCATTATCACCTGTTGATAATATATTTTATGACAAAATTGTAACATTTTTGTATTTTCCATTTTTTTCATCTATTTATCATGATGCTTTTAATGTATACTGTAAATAAAATGCATTTTTACAGTTGCTTCTGATTGTTAACACATGTTCTAGAATTTATATACAGCTGTCTTCACTAGTAATCGGGACTTACACCCAAACTGTAGCTGATACAGTTGATACGACAGATAAACAAATATGCCCAAGGCTTGAATATGACATTGCTGCCTGCCCTCGAGCTTGGCACGCCCTTACTGAATATTTACTATGTGTATATCAAATTCTCCTCTCCGTTCCACTCCTAAACTTGTAGTGGTCCTGTGCGTTCGAAGATGAATTGGATGTTGCTGCATTCACTGCTGTATAGTCTGGTTCTGGGCATGCGCAGAGATTTTATGCAAAAGATGACACTTATCGGCATTACGTTCCTTAATGAATCAGGCCAGTAAAGTACATCAAAAGTAGTTTATTCTACTGCAATTGTGCCCAGATGATGTAATTGCATCAAATGCATTTAAGATTAAGGTGGCTCTTGTTGCACACAGTTATGGACTTCCTGGGCCTGATGCTTAGTGAGTCGTACGCCTGGTTGCGTAGTGTAAAATACACAAAATTGCAGTAAATGTATGGAAAATTATTCCACAGCAGTATTTTACCATTGTATTTTCTTACATCATAGAATCAATATGGATTTTTGGGGGGATTTTTACCACAGATTAACACAGAATAATTTATGGTATTTGACAGAAAATATCTGTAAAACGTTTCTTAAATAACTACAAATAAAAAAAAGTCAATGTAGTTGATTTCATAAGTACCCCTCTCCACCACCAACCTTTACTAAGATGAACCTATTGTAAATAAACCCTGGCACAACCCATTGTTTTTAGAGGCCACATAATTGTTTGGAGCCCACCCTGGAAGAACAGCTGAAACTGGCGAGCTCCTTTCAGGGTGAAACAGTTTGTAGGTGGCTGTCTCTTCAGCATATATCGTTCTCAGGCTCATACTATAGAAGTTTAACGTGAGTGCAATCATTTAAGGGGTTTGTCCACAATACAGTGGAGGCGCCATTCTCACTTTTCACTTTTAGTTTTCCTTTCTTCCCTGATTGGAAATATTAATGCTAAAGTTGAGGTGTAGGCACATACCTGACACTGAGTAGAAGTGGTGTGATGCCTTAATACGTTCCCTCATAGTCTCACTATAATTAAGTATTAAACCCGTAGTGGAGTGGCAATTTTGTTTGGACATACTGCACCATATTTTGCTTTTTCTGTTTATCATTTGTATATTCTGGGAATCAAGGACCTACGCTACTAAAAAGAAATCCAGTGGAAAACAAGGAGTTTACATTAAGAACCTTTAAATTTTACATATATAAGGATGATGGACACATAAACAATATATATAATATAAGGAATTGAACACAGCTAATTCATTTGTCTGCATACACAGTTTTCTGTGTTTTGACATAGTATTTCTCTGAAAGGTTGTTATATATGATAAATATTTAGTCCATTGTTTACCTAACATTTATTTAACAGAAGTGGTATAAGTACATAAGGCATAACAGTCAGAGTCCCCATTAGCACTACTTATATTGTTATTCCATTGTAGGTGGGATTCTGTTTCACACAGTATTATGCTCTGAATATCACATGGGTAGCGCAATGACTGAAAGTTCTGACAGATAAATATATTTCCCAGAAGTTATTACCCTTTGAAAGGAGCTATTTATTTACATGTATGTAGAATGTGTATTCTGTATTTTTTTTTTTTTAAAGATTTTATTTTTGCAAGGGTCAACAAAAAATAACATTCTGTACAGCAATGAGTTATAAACAGTTGAAGAGAATACACATGTATTAAGACATACAGCATCTTATTAGAAAAGAGTATGAATAAGGATGTTGACCCGATTTTTGTGTATTCTGTATACGTGTATATGGTCCTTATATATTTATATATAGATGTAGTTGGGCATACTATAATGGGTATAATGTGTTGGTTTCAAGATGCTTCAAGAGCATACGTAACATTTCTATTTCTGTTGATAACATGACCATAAATCCCACCCCACAAGCTCGCTGCCTAGGTGTAATCCTCGACTCACACCTATCCTTTGTTCTCCACATTGACTCTATATCTAAATCATGTTATACATCTAAAACACATTTCCAGAATTCGCACATATTATTATTATTATTATTATCATTTATTTGTTAGGCCCCACAAGGTTTCCGCAGCGCCGCACATAGTACAAGCAGTAGACTATACAGGGTATAACAGTACAGAACAATAAACAAAAGTACCAATACTTCAGAAACTCCAGGCAGGCAGATGCAATAGACACGGAGCAGAAGAACAGGTAAGGAGACAGGAGGGAAGAGGGCCCTGCTCATGCGAGCTTACATCCTAAGGGAGGGTTAAACAGACCAGGCACAAGAGGAGCCAGTTTGAGGGAATGAGAGAGAGGGGAGAATGAGCGGAGGAGATGGGGGTTAAGTGGATGGTTGGTAGGCTTTGAGAAAGAGGTGAGTTTTGAGTGCACGTTTGAAGGAGCACAGAGTAGGAGAGAGGCGGATGGAGCGAGGGAGGTCGTTCCAGAGAAGGGGCTGCACGGGAAAAGTCCTGGATTCTGGAATGGGAAGAGGTGATCAGAATGGAGGAGAGGCGGCGGTCATTGGCCGAGCACAGGGAGCGGGCGGGAGTGTGAATGAAGAGGAGGTTAGAGATATAAGGGGCAGTAGAGTGGGAGAGAGCCTTGTAAGTGGTGGTGAGGAGTTTGAAAAGAATTCTGTAGGGGAAGGGGAGCCAGTGTAGGGCAAGGCAGAGAAGGGAGTCAGAGGAGGAGCGGCGTGAGAGATAGATGAGTCTTGCGGCCGCATTGAGTATTGAGTGGAGGGAAGAATATCTCACACAAGACACTGCAAAAACCTTAATTCATGCACTTATCATCTCCTACATTGACTATTGCAATTCGCTCCTCACTGGTCTTCCCCAAAACAGACTCAAACCCCTACAATCTATTTTGCACACAGCGGCAAAATTGATTTTCCTTGCAAATCCTTATTCCTCTGTTGAATCACTCTGTATGTCTCTACACCGGTTGCCTGTTTTCTACCGAATCCAATATAAAATACTTTTACTAACTTACAAGGCCATAAACAAAGCTGCACCAACATACATCTCCTCACTTGTCTTAAATTATCTCCCAACTCGACAACTCCGTTCTGCACAATATCTGCGTCTCTCATCCACCCTCATTACATCCTTCCATTCCCGGTTACAGGACTTTTTTCGGGCTGCACCCACTCTATGGAATTCTCTCCCTCGCACAATAAGAAGGTCTACAAACTTTCAAGCCTTCTCTGAAAACCCACCTCTTCAGACAAGCTTATAATATTCTTCAACCACCCTCTTAACCTCACTACATTACCCTATTACTATCCGTTACAGAATTTCACACAAGACACTACCCCTGACCAACATTGTTGTTTGACAGGATCATTTAGCTTATGAGTCACTTTTACCTTTGCAGTCTGGCTGGGCCCAAATGCAAAATGTAGACTTAACCTCATGTGTCAAACTCCCATTGTCCCATAGAATGTAAGCTTGCGAGCAGGGCATTCTCTCCTCTTTGTCTGCTTTACCCAGTTTGTTTATTAGTTTGCCATGTTCGTCCCCAATTGTAGCGCTATGGAATATGTTGGCGCTATATAAATAAATGATGATGATGATGCTTCAATTGTTCTTATTTTTCTTATACCAAACAAGAAGACTGGAAATGTGCAGTTTTTACTCTATTACTAATTTTTATTAATCAGTATTATTAAAAAGCAATGATATACATTTACATGGACACATTCTTAAGACCTGACAACACTATCTTTAAACATTGAGGACAGTTGGCAACTAAGGGTATATAGTGACAGCAACACTCAGCACTCCAGTCATGAAATAAACAGCTTTATCTCATGTTACTGCTTCTTTTACATTCCCACAGCTGACTCTACCTAATGTACACAGCTGTCAACACAAACATACAGCTATTTCCTATGCTGTTCATCATACTATAATATTCACAAATATCTGTCACTTATCCTTTGCCTACAATTATACATTATTTTGCCATATCAGCAACTTACACAGCTGTCTCTCAATCTGATTCTCATTGTATTATTCACAGTTGTCTTTCACTTTATTCATCTGAAGACAGATATCTAAACTTGCCTCTTCTTTGTACTGTAATATACACAGTTATCTACCTTCACTTCTTCACATCTCTGTCATATACACCGTATTTCTCTCTATAATATATATATATAGCTATCTGTCACACTGTTTCTGTCTTTATAATATACAAATGTGTATGTTGCAGTACCTTTGTCTCTATAATATACATTAATATCTGTAATTTTCTCTGTAATGTGCATGAAGACCTATACATTTTTTTTAAATAAAAAAATCTTGCAACTAATACAATTTGTAGCACCTAGCCATTACTACACATTTTATATAATGGATACTAATGCAATGAGAAATGTCTCTTAATCTGTTTACAATACCACTTTAATCCTGATTAACTAAGTAGATTGATTCTGGGAAGGTAGTCCTTCCAAGTTGTATAATTGTAGGGATGTGCAGCTGTAGGCTAGGAAAGGGTTAGACTGTGGTCTGTACGCACAGATATCTCTCATTCCTTTGCTTCTTGTATTATAAACACCAGTTATATGTTACAAACAAAGCCATTTAAAGGCAGGGGCCATCGTGGTGACATCATTATAAAACAATAAGGCACTCAAACAGAGGGTTACCCTCTAAGAGGAACAAAGGCCAGCTCTATCCTTCAACATTTTACATATGATCACTTCTGCAAAATAAATTGAAATGGACATCTCTCACCTAATCTGTACCTGCAGTCACCCTGCTTTGTAGGTTTACAATAACCCAGCATTCTCAGATGATAGTTACACACCAAAATATTGAATAATGTCTGGGATTTAAGTAAATGGTAAAATTACCATGTATGCGCAAATTAAAAATGCAACGTTTTACAGGTGGAATGGATAGAGACACTGTCATAAATACAAATAACTGGGACCTGTAGACAGGGCCGTTTATAGATACCCTAGATCACAAGTCACTCAGTCTTCCCAAAAAAACCGCATTGAACTAGAGACACTTGTAATATATGACGCACCAAGTTGACTTAGGAAAAAGGAGGCTGCGGCTATTCTTGTACTGGCAGGCACAGTTGGGGAGGGTTTGCAATGCAAACAGTAACCAGGCTGACCTGTTCTGTAAACTATGTCTATACTTCTCCTGGTGCTCTATTATCGACCAGCATATACAATGATATATTCTGCCCAATATCATCTGTATGAATAGCTAGATTTGTACGTACACAAATAATGGAGGGACAAATATACTGTAAGATACATTTCCAAAAAATTATTGAGAGCCATATTGTATTCTATATTTCACACATAAAACAACAACATAACTAATCAAATTAGTAGCACAACTTAAATTTTAGATGCAACATATTCACTCAGGACACACATGTGTATCCATTATCCAGGACAGACACAATTATATTGTGTGTGTAAGAGATTTAGTACTATGCAGTTACATATAAATAACTGATGATGATGATGATTATAAGAACCAATACCAAGACTTACACCCTTCAAACAGAACAAGAAATTTGGTAGTATGAAATTACATAATAAGATCACATATTGAGACCTTTATATCAATCATAAAGAATAACAGATGTGGCACTATGCAGTTATATAATAACAGATGCCAACACTTACACCCAGCATACAGAACATAAGACATAAGTACTATGCAGTTACATGTTAAGAAGAGATACCAAGGCTTACATCCAGCATACATAACAAGAGCAGTGGATTGGCACTTTGCATCTGAATACAGAATAGGACCAGATATTGAAAATTACGCACAGTTTGTAAACAAGAGAAGTGTGTAGACCTGCTGACCATACCCATAAGAATAGGCCACAGTTCATGCAATGAAGTAAAATTAAGTGAAAAACTCCAATGAAGGTCCTTTTTACACCCCTCTGATTTTATAGTATTTTCAGATGTAACTCCTCTCATTTCTAAGAGAATACATTAACAATGTGTTTTAATTTATTTTTAAAATATATATTTTAAACTTTTCATACCTATGTTTTTGTTTTTTTATTTATTTGGCATATCCATACTAGCTGGACAGGGGTGGAATTCTGCATTGCAATGCCACATAGCAATATTTGGGGGGAGGGCTGGGAATGCAACTCTCTCCTTCTGTGCCCCGCACTGCTCTCACAAGAACAGAGTGGGGAGTCTATTATTAAGTAGATCTATTTCACCCTAACTAGCCCCAATATTAAACTAATAGCATTCACATTTTACATTTAATAAGTAAGCCTATTTAATCCCAAACAAAAATGAGTATTCACATTTAGGTCAGCATTCAATTAATAGCCCCAAAATCAACCAAGCATTAAATTAATAATCCCATCACGCCACCTTATATGAATAAACCTTACCTTATTCTTGATATGCAGCAGAAAATTCAAAGAACATCAGTATTTGGATTACATGTAATTACCAGCACATAAGAAAGATATGTTCATGGTGGTCAACATATAAGTACATGTTAATAGTGAATGAAACGCATTGTACTCACAGACCCCAATGCAGATGGAAGCTGAGAGGCAGCTGGAAGGTACATCACTGTTACTTGCAATAGTATAACTCCATCACCTGAATAAGAAATCACCAAACATGAAATAGACAAACCAATGGTTGCAGGAAGATGTATTCCCAATAGGATAAGTAATAACCAGCAATGAAGTGGACAAGCTGGAATAAGTTCAGCATTGACACCCATAGTGAGCTGGACTCAAACTGGAATAGCAAACACAAAGGGAAAAGCTGATTTGCTGTAATGCAGCACCTATACCGGTAGCTGGCTGGGCTGGGGGGCAAGGGGCATCTGCCCCCCAGTCCAGTCCCATAATGGTCTAACTTGGGATAGGTCCCTGGGCTTTTTTTCCTTTAAAAAGTTTTCAATAGGCTACTGAGCCAAGTCTTTACTGTAGTAGGATCAATCTGCAAAGTTCTGCATGTGTATATAACCAGACACAGCAGTTCTAGGAATGAAGTACATTTAGCAGTAGAGCGCTAGATGGCAGCAAGTGGAACTGGGCACAGCCAATGCAGGTACAGAGCTCAGTAGTAGTTCAATAAGTGTAGGCTTCAGCTTTACATAGTACACAGTGATACAACAGTAGCGTGATAACAGTGGGACCAATGTCAGACTTCCTGCTAAATCCTTGCAAGGGCTTGACTTTAGGGACAAATTCTGACTCTCTGTGCAGTAATCAAAAAACAATCCCTCATTAATAATGGACATGTCACCAAATATTGGAGATAATATGGCTACAGTCTTTTATTAACATTTTTTATATATTACATTTATTAAGGGGAGGGGCTTACAAGGCAACCAAGTACCCCACATGCCATGTATACAGTGTTGAATCGAACAATATAAGGGTAACGTTTACAATGTCTAATCCAACTGACCATCTGATGTCCCATCCTGATGACTATCCAAAACCGAGTTATAACCCAAAACAAAGGGCCCACCAGGCAGAGGCCCCTCCAAAATATATCCATACAGCCCCATTTTAATAAGGACAGCCAATAAGGTTTCCCACCTTAAATTGTCCTCTGCTCCAAATCCACTCAATGACCCTGTCCACCTTCTTCCTGTATATTAAATATGTCCAGACTAATATCTGAAAAATGTACTCCATCCTGTCTATATAACCCGAATGTATGATCTTACAACTCACAATGCCTGATGGTAAATGACCATATTATTGCCAAGTAATCAGCCACTCTTTTATTCGCTTTCTTGAGGTTAACCCTTATTAGCCTGCCTCCTAGGTGCTATATAATTTTAGCTCAAACCTCATGCACCCATCAAACATATCAGTGATTAGGACTATATCCCTGCAAATATCAATTGGCAACTCTAAGGATTTAATGTTACCATCTCATTGCTGCTCGCATGAAATATAATCACATCCAGACATTGTTGACTGTTGTGGAATCTTGTCTGCTCCGGTATCACCTGGGCCCACCACAAACCTCTCTTTTGCTTAATGTAGAGTCCCAGGTTTTGTCCTAATTTCCTCTCTGCTGCCCTTAATCCAGGCCAATGTATGTAAGGGTCCTGCATACCAACATTATGATGGGCTTGGTGCCCACAAAATAACAGCAAAGCAATATAAAGCAGTTGCACAGCAACCAAACTCAACTTACTGCTCTCTGAACCTCAAAACTCTCAGTACTATTAGTACTATTTCATTGTGATTCTTTTTTTTACTATACAAGACCCATCTAGCATAGGGCCACTTTTACCATGCTACTGCCATATATACAGCTGGTCCCTATATTCTGAATAGCTGCCCCATTCATACCCACTTGTGCCAACTCTGTGGCTGTGTCTATGTGGAAATAATATGTACTCAAACCTCTGCTGCACCCAAACTACCTCTAAATATGCTTGCAAACTAATATTTTGTTACCAGTGATAAGTCCAAACTACTCTCTCTAACCTCCTCACTTGACCTCTCGCAGTGGAATGAATCATCTACTTATCAGGATGGCCATTGCCTTGATCTTGTTTTCTCTAAACTATGATCACTTTCTAACTTTCTTAACACACCCTTCCCCCTCTCGGATCATCACCTTATCAGCTACACACTCAACCTCACTGCTCTAACCTCTCTACTGTCTAACTCTACCAAGCCTCCTCATACCCGCAGAAATCTTAATTCTATTAATATTCAACAATCTTCCACCTCTCTCCAACACCTTCTCTCCCCTATCTCTAAATTCTCCTCCCCTGAGATGGCAGTACCTCATTTTCACCAAACCTTAGCAACATCCAGTGATCAACTGGCTCCAGTGACACTACAAACTACACATCGACTTCGATGTCAGCAGTGGCACACTACAGTAAAGTGAAATCTTCAAAAACTTTCCCGTAAAGCAGAACGTCACTGGGGTAAAACTCGCACCTCTAATGACTTCTTCACATATACTTCTATCTACCGCTCCTATCAAAATGCTCTGGACACTGCAAAACAAACATACTTCCAATCTCTTATCTATGCTTAGGCTTCTAACCCCAAACGCTTTTTTAAGACATTTAAAGCTCTTCTCAATCCTTCCACCACAAACCCTCGGTCCACTATCAGTGCCCAGGATCTTGCTTCCTATTTCAAGGACATGATTGATAAGATCAGACTAGAATTGGTATCCTCTTCCTCGACAAGCAATTGGTTCAATTGCTTCCCACCAACCTATGACACCCTCTCTTCATTTGACCCCACAAATGAAGAGGAAATCTCTACTCTCTTCTTATCCTCCTACTCTACCACCTGTCCTCTTGATCCTATTCCCTTGCAAAGTGGTAGATCCCTGTCTCCTGTGCTCATCTCACCTCTAACTAAAATCTGTAATCTCTCGCTCTCTACTGGCATCTTTCCGTCACTATACAAGCATGCAGTGATTACTCCTATTCTAAAAAAACAAGATTCCGACCCAAACTCACTCTCAAATTACCGTCCCATCTCTTAGCTGCCGTGCCCCTCCAAGCTTCTAGACAGACTTGCCTACACTCGCCTCACACGCTTCCTTTCCGCAAACAACCTGTTGGATCTTCTTCAGTCTGGCTTTCGTTCTCAACACTCCACAGAGACTGCGTTGACTAAGGTTGTCAATGATCTGATCACTGCTAAAACTAAACGTGATTACTCTCTCCTAATTCTCCTGGATCTCTCGGCTGCATTTGACGCTGTTGACCACTCTCTTCTCGTACAAACGCTGCAATCCCTAGGGCTTCAAGACATTGTTCTATCCTGGTTCTCATCCTACCTTTATAATCGCTCTGTCACTGTTAATTTCTCTGGGGCCACCTCTGCTCCGCTTCCTTTATCAGTTGAAGTACCACAAGGCTCAGTGCTAGGTCCTCTGCTGTTCTCTATCTATACCACTTCTCTTGGAAATCTAATAAGTTCCTTTGGATTTCAGTATCCTCTCTATGCGGTTGATACCCAAATTTATCTATCCTCTCCTGATCTCTCGACATCTGTGTTGTCCTGTGTAACTGACTGTCTTTCTGCCATTTCGTCTTGGATGTCCACTCACCAACTCAAACTTAATCTTTCTAAAACAGAGTTAATAATATTCCCACCCACCAACAAGAGCATACCTGACATTTCTATCTCTGTTGATAACATGACCATAAATCCCACCCACAAGCTCGCTGCCTAGGTGTAATCCTTGACTCACACCTATCCTTTGTTCCCCACATTGACTCTATATCTAAATCATGTTACATACATCTAAAAAACATTTCCAGAATTCGCACATATCTCACACAAGACACTGCAAAAACCTTAGTTCATGCACTTATCATCTCCCGCATTGACTATTGCAATTCCCTCCTTACTGGCCTTCCCAAAAACAGACTCAAACCCCTACAATCTATTTTGCACGCTGCGGCAAGATTGATTTTCCTTGCAAATCGTTATTCCTCTGTTGAATCACTCTGTATGTCTCTACACTGGTTGCCTGTTTTCTACAGAATCCAATATAAAATACATTTACTAACCTACAAGGCCATCAACAAAGCTACACCAACATACAGCTCCTCTCTTGTCACAAAATATCTCCCAGCTCGGCAACTCCGTTCTGCATCTCTCATCCAACCTCATTACATCCTCCCATTTCCGACTGCACCCACTCTATGGAATTCTCTCCCTCGCACAATAAGACTCTTACCTCTTTGTCTGTTTTACCCAGTTTGTTTATTAGTTTACTATGTTTGTCCCCAATTGTAAAGCGCTATGGAATATGTTGGCGCTATATAAATCAAATGACGATGATGATGATGAGCAAAACGTTAGAAACTCAAGGACGCATGTGCAAATACTTTGTAAACTGAGTATATAGGCTCAAGCAACCTTCTCAACTTGACCCATTTTCCCTTGCCAGCTGACCTCAAATATCTCTCCTTCACTTAACTTAATATCTACCACATCCAGCCCTTTGGTCTCTTTTCTATTGCGGCTGCCCAATTCATTTATCGTCATCGCTCCAAACAATGCCAGTACAAACATTTCCTTGTATAGTGCTACTTTAAAATGAGCCCAAAACACCCTCTGGAGGCTGTCTGTAATCTGTTCAACCAACTTTGTCGTGCTTGGCCACCTGACACCTGTGGAAGTGGATCTTTACCAACACTTCAACATCCTTCATATATTAAATAGACTAATCATATCTGGCCTGCCCATTGACTGCAAATAAAACGAGATACTCTATAGCACTCTCTTTGAGCTGAGCTGACTGTATACCCACCTGCTCATTGCCAATAATAATTGTTCAACAGCCCATACTTGAGGAGCTCCAGGGGACAATTGTCCATTGGGACCAACTTATATCATCATAAGGAAACGGATACAGGAAACTAAGTACCATGCACTTCAACCTTGAACGCAAGCCAAAGAGAGCATCTGCTTAACATTTACCTCCTACATCTTATAGAGTGTCATATAGTTAGCGCTTGATACTGTATCATCATCATCATCACCATTTATTTATATAGCGCCACTGATTCCGCAACGATGTACAGAGAACTCACTCACATCAGTCCCTGCCACATTGGAGCTTACAGTCTAAATTCCCTAATATATGCACACACACACAGACAGACAGAGAGACTAGGGTCAATTTTGATAGCAGCCAATTAACCTATTAGTATGTTTTTTTAGAGTGTGGGAGGAAACCGGAGCACCCGGAGGAAACAGACACAAACACAGGGAGAACATACAAACTCCACACATATAAGGTCATGGTCAGGAATTGAACTCAAGACCCCAGCAATGTGAGGCAGAAGTTATAACCACTTAGTCACTGTGCTGTATTGTATGTTTTGTTTCTATCAGGGGAGGGTGGACACCTCCCAATCTGAGCAGCTTTTATAGACACATATCTGACACCCACTACAGGAAAAATTGAGCACCATTGGTATACTATATAATTAGTTTCTATGACAAGGAATGTCAACAACTTTGTTGAGCCTATCAATAGGCATATGTTGGAAATGTGGAGAGGTGGGTGGCTTTAACATACATTTGCAAATGTGTGCAACTAAGACTTTTGCATTTTTATGTACAGTAGAAATGGCAGGTCTTTTGCTGGCTATAACAGTGTGCTGGGGGAATTTCCTGTGTGTTTGTTCCTTTTAGGATAACCCCACCCTTTCAAGCACCTGCTATGAGCCTAAAAATTGATTGAGCAACTTACACTTCTGTATTTGTCTGAGAGGCATGCTGGTGTCAGTAGCTGAGGGGGAGTACTGGCGCTGAATTGCTGTTTGGAGGCTTCTGAGGTACCTCTTTGGTAAGTTAGCTCTCAATTTAAAAACACATATATGTATGGCCCAAATATATGGGACTCTCACTGTTTAGAGTTAGGACCACCCTATTAGCAAAAGCGCCGTGGAGTGGCGGGTGACTTTAACATTGTAACAGATACTGGATTACTATTACTAATCTTAATTAGCGCTGGCTTACCTGAGGCGCGGAGTCTAACGATCTCCCCGGTGTTCACCAAGAACCACCACAAGGCGGGGTGGGCTTCGCTGCCAGGAGTCGCAGGTCGCAGCCCTCAGGTGCGCCCCAAGATGGAGTGCAGCGGAGTGGAGCAGAAGTTGCAGAGTCAATCAAGCCGGGTCGGTACACAGGAATTGAGGCAGGCAGAATCAGGAGGCAATTCGGAGTCAATCAGGCCGGGGTCGGTACACGGGTCACAAGAGTAGAGGGATAGTCAGCAAGCCGGGTCGGTACACATGGGTTGGAGAGCCAGAATAGTCTAACAGGCAGAGATCAGCACACAGGAAGACACAGGTGACTGGAAGACACAGCAATCCACGAAACACAGGAGCCAGGAACAGGTAAGTGTTGCTCTAACACTCAGCGAGTGTCAGAGTGATCTTTAAGTACTGACAGGGATTCAAAATCCCCGCCTCTAGGTTGTAGTCATGTGACTGCCTCCGGGTGCGGTCACGTGGTGGTGGATGCGGAAGTGCGGCTTCTGGACGGCGGGGAGGTAAGCCAGTTACAAATATACATTTGCAAATGTGTGCAACTAAGACGTTTGCATTTTTATCTACAGTAGAAATGGCAGGTCTTTTGCTGGCTATAGCAATGTGTTAGGGGGATTTTCTGTGTGTTTGTTCTTTTTAGGATAACCCCACCCTTTCAAGCACCTGCTATGAGCCTATAAATTGATTGAGCAATTTCCACTTCTGTATAATTTGGAAATGTGCCACTGTATCACCAAAATTAATGACCATATCGTGGTCGTAAACAGAACATCATCCAAGTAATGGCACACACCCCTATTACCTGATTCCAACTTAAAGACCCCATTCTAAAAATGTTAATTCTTCAAATATCTTACAAGATATAGCACAACCCACGGATAGGCATCTATCTACAAATTAGTGACCATCAAACTTATAACCCAATGAAAACAGGAAGGATGTATCAAAAGCAACCTAAATGCTGTTTCTATATCTGATTTTGCTATAAATGCTCCCCTCCCACAACACTTAATTATCTGTAAAGCTTTATGAATAGAGGTGCGTACTGCAGGATAACATCAGGCGTGTCCGCAGTCTCCACCATTCATTCAACTCCTAAAAGATTTCAGTGTGATGCCTGAGGATTTGTCTGTACATGGGTTGGGTTGTGCTTTGGAACAGGACTGGTGGCTAAGTACAAGAAAGTAGGTGGCTTGATTAGGTTCATTAGCATGGGAGAGAATAAACTGATACATTTGGTGGTTACTGAGAGTTCAGGAGGCTACTGAATATGAATGGCACTGGAGGCTGGCAAGAAGTCAGGAAAAGCAAGACGGCAATCATATTTAGCAGTGGATACCAGGCTGGCTGCGCTGTCTGGACAGAAACAACTGGGTAGACAGCAGACTGCAGGATATCAGGTTGGCATCTGAGGAATCAATGTTGCACTGGCAACCGGTTAGAGTCTGCTACCCCCTGATTGGAGGCTGAGGTCAGCTGAGCTGAAGCAGCACTCTGACTGGCTGAGAGGGGGCAGGTGACGGAATCCAAGATAGTAGCGCCCAGGCACTGATTTTTGAGGGAACTCTGGAGTGAAGACTGCTATTCCCTGATTGGAGGCTGCAGTTAGCAGTGGTAAAGCAACACTCTGATTGGCTGAGATAGAGCAGGTGACTAAATTCAATATGGTGGTACCCAGGTACTGGTTTTGGAGGAAACTCTGGAGTGGAGACAGACTGGGCAGCACCCTGCAGGGGGACCTGAGAACAGCAGAGCCTTTGGACCGCAGGAACAGCCGAGAAAGACAGCGGAGGGGTAAGTAACAGGACCTGAGAGTCTGGAAACCTGGCTCTATTGCTTTCTCTAGATGCAGAGAAAGCAATTGACCAGATCTGTTGTCCTTTATGGTATACTTAAGCAGTTTGCATTTGGAGGGTATACTGGCCCTATATTCATCTCCATCAGCCAAGGTCTCAGTAAATGGTGCCTTGTCTGAGTCATTTACTATCACCACTGGCACCAGACAGGGGTGTCCCTTGTCACCCCTGATATTTGCTTTGGTTATTGAGCACCTGCTAGCGAGTATTTCATTATCTCCAACCATTAGGGGCATCTTAGTTGAGAGACAAGAATATAAGGTGTGTCTATTGCTGGTAACATACTCCTTAAATTAACCTCCCCACATATATCTCCAAATCTGTTTAACACTCTCACAGCCTACAGGGCCATGTCAGGCTAAAGGATTAACTATTCCAAAACAGATTCCTTAGCTCTCCATGTACATACCTCCACTCTTGAGCTTTTGAAGAGGAATTATAATTTTTTTTGGAAAAGCACTAAAATGAAATTCTTGAGGATTTATATAATCTCCCAATATGATTCTCTATATGCAGAAAATTTTCCTCGGATCATTAAATCAATCAAGTTGGATCTGTTCAGGTGGCAGAAATAAATAACTTTTAATCTTGGCTGGGGCAGATAGTGGTGCTCAAGATGAACCTTCTGTCTCACCTGCTCTACCTCTTCCAGACCCTTTAAGTCAAAATTTATATTGACAAGTTTCTGTAACCTACACAATGCTACCACAGTCGGGTGTTGCAGCTTTCCAGATGTGCATCTATACTATTTAACAAACCATCTGAGCCAAGCAGCAGCTTGGTTTGCAAATGATCATGCTCAGAGATTGTTGAAATTAGAGGCCTTTTCCGTAGGGCATCCCAAAAAAATCTTATATCTATCAAGGTACATTCACACCCAGTTATTTTTACATGTCCAATTTGGGACTATTGTGAATGTAATTTTGATACTATGTTTTTACGGTCCCTATTTTGCCACTCTGGAATAACCCTGATATCTCTCCAAGTCAATGCACAATACACTTCCTTTCTTTGTTTAAGAGGGGTAGTATCATGGTCGTGGATAACTTGTAATGTCGCCAGTATGTTTCTTAGGTTACCATACACATAAAAATTTGACTTCCCCACA